>NC_044355.1:6117351-6208457 GCF_007364275.1 Archocentrus centrarchus | reverse complement strand
CAGATTCTTTGAATCTTTTGATGAGATTATGTATAAAGATGATGGGTCTTCACAACTTTAAGTTGAGGAACATTATTCTGAAATTGTTCCACAAATCAGTTTTGTGCTTAGTGGTGATCCTCTGCCCATCCTCATTCTGAGAAATTCAGATGCTTTTTTAAATACCCAGTCTTGTTACGGACCTGTTGCCAATAAACCTAATTAGTTGCAAAATGTTCCTCCAGCTATTTCTTACCATTATACCATCTCAGTTTAAACATTTGATATGATATCTGATTAATATATGGTTTTATGAAACTGCATTCATTGCATTCTATTTTTATTTACAATTTATACAATGTCCCACCTTTTTCAGCATTGGGTTCATATATTTCTAAAAAAATGAAATGAAAACTTGTGGAAACAGTGGAAACTTGAGTCAGGTTCTAATAGTACATGTACACTGCTCAAAAAAATTAAACACTTTAATCAGAGTATAGCGTCAAATGAATTAAACTTCTGGGAGATTGGTCTGGTCAGTTAAGAAGCAGAGGGGGCTGTTAATCAGTTTTAGCTGCTTTGGGGTTAATGAAATTAACAACAGATGCACTAGAGGGGCAACAATGAGACAACCCCCACAACAGAAATGGTTTTACAGGTGGAGGCCACTCACATTCTTTTCCCTCCTCATCTTTTCTGACTGTTTTTTCACTAGTTTTGCATTCAGCTTGGGCCAGTGAATGGTAAAATGGACGGGTTCTTATATAGCACTTTTCTACTCAACTTTGAGCACTCAAAGCAATTTATACAACATGCCTCATTCACCCATTCATACAAGCACTTCTTTCTATGCCTAAATGCATTCTACAGTATCTTACATTTACATGCATTCATACTCTAACGGTTGCATTGGAGAGCAACTTGGGGTTCAGTATCTTGCTCATGCAGACTGGAGCAGCCAGGGATCAAACTGCCAACTTTCCGATCAGCATGTGACCTACTCTACCTCCTGAGCTACAGCCACTACTGGTAGCATCAGGCGATACCTGGACCCTACAGAGGTTGCACAGAAGGTTTGCTGTGTCTCCCAGCACAGTCTCAGGAGCATGGAGGAGATTCCAGGATACAGGCAGTTACTCTAGGAAAGCTGGACAGAGCTGTAGAAGGTTCTTAACCCATCAGCATGATTGTATCTGCTCCTTTGTGCAAAGAGGAACAGGATGAGCACTGCCAAAGCTCTACAAAATGACCTCCAGCAGGCCACTGGTGTGAATGTCTCTGACAAAACAATGAGAAACAGACTTCATGAGGATGGCCTGAGGGCTCGACATCCTCTAGTCAACCTCTTGCTCACTGCACAGCAACGTGGATCCTGATTGGCATTTGCCATAGAATACCAGAATTGGCAGGTCCCATGACTGGTGTCCTGTGCTTTCCACAGATGAGAGAATTTTCACTCTGAACACTTGTGACAGACGTGAAAGGGTCTGGGGAACCCATGGAGAATGTCATGCTGCCTGTAACATTGCTTAGCAAGACTGGTTTGGTGGTGGGTCAGTGATGGTCTGGGGAAGCATATCCATGGAGGGTCACACAGACGTCTACAGGCTAGGCAATGGCACTAACTGCCATCAGGCTGTGGGTCTTCGGTTCCTCCTGATGTATGGCAATGCAATCATGTGGTGAGAGTATGCAGGCACTGCCTGAAGAATGACGTAACTGATACCATTGACTGGCCCCCACGCTTGCCTGACCTAAATCCAACAGACATGTTTCGGTCCATCCACCGCCGCCAGGTTGCACCTCAGACTGTCCAGGAGCTCAGTGCTACCCTGGTCCAGATTTGGAAGGAGACCCCCCCCAGGACACCATCTGGTGTCTCATTAGGAGCATAGCCCGACATTGTCAGGCATGTATACAAGAATGTTGAGGCCAACTTCTCAGTACCATTTGGAATTGCTGCAATGACATTTTGGCAAAATGGATAACCTGCCACATCATTATTTTCATGTTGATTTTTGGAGTGTCTTTAAACTCAGCCCTCTGTAGGTTTAGAATTTTCATTTCCATCAAACAGTGGCATCCTTTCATTTCTAACCCATTACCCAGTCCATATTAGTAGAGACATCCAGCATAGTTTTTTCCCCCATGGAGATCTGATGTGTTTCTAAATTTTCTTTAATCTTTTGTTTATCTAATTAAAGCCAAAAGTATTCAGTTCAGTTTTTTATATATATGGTATCAAATCACTAAAACAGGCCCTATATATTGTATGGAAAATACCCTACAATAGTACAGAGAAAACTCCAACAATCAGATGACTCCCTATGAGCAAGCACTTGCCAACAGTGGGAAGGGAAAACTCAAGGAGGGGCAGCTATCTGCTGTGACCGACTGGGGGTGATGGAGGGAAAGTACAACAGAGAAACAAAGAGGTTGGTGAATTAGGTAGGTGACCAAGACTGCCAGATATGAGCTGGGATCAACAACATAAAATATTATTTTCTCTCCTACTGATTTTGGCAGAAACAATCATATTTGCAGAAACAATGATATTTGCAGCCCTTTCAAGTAACCTTCTAAGCAATATCTACACCTTGTGAAACTTGTGAAAATTTGAATTTTAAGCTTAAGAAGTGCTTACTTATTTGTCTCTATGACAAATGTCCATGCTTCTTTGATTTGGACAGTGAAGAACCTGGTTGTGACCCAAAGTTGTTTTTACAATATAATCATGGGAATTCACTTCTTCCACGCTAAAACAGCAGCCTTATTGCTTATCTGGCTGTTTACTCAGACTCAGGCTCAGCTTTAATGTCGTGAATGAAATGTAGTCTCTCAGGTCTCGGTATAGTAGTAATATACTATAGTATAGTAATAAATAAAATAAAATTTAAATAAGTACAGAAAAAATAAATAATAAATAAATATATAGCAAAACTAGGATAAGTAAAAATAGAATAAGAATAAACTAAAACTAAAAAGTACAGCAGCATTCTACTATAGCAGAAACACCTTGGAATGGTCTTAAGGTGCAGTGGTGAATAACGAATAGCATCATCCGTACATGTCTGTTTCTGACACAAGATCTCTGCAGCTTGTTGAGAATGCTGGTGGGTTTTTTTTTTTTTTTAACCTCCACATTCTCCATTAATTTCTGCCAGCATTCAGTCCACTACCTTCCTGTTGCAATTTTGCATCCAGTTCAATTCTTCAGTTCTTGTGGGCACCTTGAAGCCATGGTCATACCGTATCAACCAACGTACTGTCACATAGAGGACCTTTTGATTACTCATCTCAGTCTTCTGTGCTCTAGCCTTGGATAGGTAAACCAACTCCCTTCTAAAATCAGAACCCCACAGTCACCGACAGTCTTTTCTTGTGGACTGGAAACACTCCCATGCACCATGCTAACAGTTACTAAAATCTTATTTTTAATTAACCTTTTGTTCACATCATTGCAAAAATGCATTAGACAAAGGGTGTTTGCTAAAACTGAATTGATTTTCAGTGTCCTGTATGAATGACAATTTGAAATGTGGATTCTCTGACTTCACCTTAGATTTGAAAATGTTAAATGTTAAAAGTGACTAGTAATGCTAATATAGAGAAAGGAGAGGTTGCTGTAAGTGGGTTTCCTGACACAATAAATTGCAATTAGGTGGACTGTGAATGATACTGGAGGAAGCGTAATGATCGAGTAATAATAATATACAATACCAGAATCCTCTTTTGCAGCCAAGTTACAAAGCAGTATGTAGGGATGTAAAACATCCCTAGGCATCTATTGAAAATAAAGAATAAGTGAAGTGGGAAGGGTAAGCAGATTCCACCGGATCATTGAGACCATGTAGTGTGTGGGAAGGAAACAGACTCCTAAGAAGGGGTATTGATGAATTATGTACAGCATAGACAGAACAGAATTTTTTTTTTTTTAAGGAAACCAAATTGCTGTTGTGATGTTTTAGAGATCTCCAGTTTAACTGTGAGCTTTGCCGCAGATTTCTGGTTAATTCTTCAAGAGTGGTGAATGATGTAGTTTTCTTCTGGGTGAGGACAAAGCAGCTGAACAAAACATGACTGTGACGATACCTGATAAGGGAAGTAGTACAGCAGAACTTGAATTCACAGTCTATGACAGAGAACAAAAGAGTTTTTAAAAGTGGAATATATGTGTTAGGCATACCCCATCGTCGTCGGACATATTTTTCCACATTTGTCTGATGACATTTGATAGACATGTTGGCCCAGTTTCCCGTACAGGGATTATGTCTAATCCTGGACTAAATACTTTTTCCTATTGTGGTCTTCATTGACTTTTTCCTTTAGTCTAGGACCATGCTTAATCCATGACTGGGAAACCGGCTGATAATGTTCTCAGGGAAACAGAAACTACTGCATTTTATTACTACTTAGGTCTCCTTAGAACACTGACTTACATCTTTATAGCTCCAAAAGACGCTGGAGTCATTTTCTTTAGGTTTCTGGTCTGTGTTTACTTGATCATGCCAGGTCATGTTTGTAAATGAGACCTAGTTCTCAAACATTTTTACCCGGTGAAATAAAGTTTAAAAAAAAAAAATCATATCACAAAATGCTGGATTTGTCAATATTACAATCATAACCCCATCTCAAAGGTGTTCTGTTGGATTCAGATCTTGACATAGTTCATGACCAAAGGGAGTGTAAATGTCCGTTCAGTGAGACAACAACACCACTGCATTATTGTGCATGAAAGGTTTGCCACTGCATTGAACAAAGTGCACTGCACTGTAAATGTGCCAGACTGTCCTGAACTTTGACCGCAGCACACTATGATGTTGTGTGACTAATAGAAAATAAAGACTGACGGGAAATTTCAAGACATTGGAGATTTAGAAATAATAAAACCAAATTATTTGGCTCCAACAATCTTTTTTTTAATTAATTAATTTATTTTGAACTGGCCAGATTGAGACCTTTTAGATCTTAATTGGATCAAGCTTCTGCTGGGTGTCTGAACAAGCCCAACAACAAAAGGCCCCCACTGGGCCTCATGCCTGTTCCAAAGGTTCAGAGCTGTTCTGGCAGCATGACACAGACCTACACGTCCGTGTCATGCTGCTACGCATCACACAGGTGGGTTTAATGTTGCAGTTTATCAGCATGCACAGCAGATGACAACTGACTATCCTGATCTGGTCTGATGCTAATGTGGTAACAATAACAATAACACATCATTGCTATATAATATCTTTACCATTATCAGTACTTTTCATTACATCAAACCAATCCATAATTGTATAATTTTTTAAGTAAGTAATTAATTAATAATCATTATTAACTAATAGCTAGTTACAGTAGTTGTTTGTGAATTAATATGGCAGGTTTGGTAATCCTGGCTTAATTTTGTCTTTCATGTTTTTCATTTATGATATCATGAAACACCAATTTTTTAAGGCCACTTGTTAATTACATTGTTTCCACAGAGAGTATCTGGTTGAATTCATGTTTTAATTAAATAATTTTCAGGTATTTAAGGAATCATATGCCTCTGCATCATAAGCAAGACCAATGATAAAAACTTGATGTGACATTTAAGCATTTATGAGTACAAATTATAAACTTTTCTTGAAGGCTGAACTTTGATTTAGTTTAAATTACTCTTGGATTCACAATGACATAAAGATTCTTGCCCACACCTCATCTCTTCTACTCTATAATGAATGATTCAGCCATGACTTTTAGATATTTATATTGTTTAATAAATCACCAAAATCTACTTCTAGTAATAAAATGCTTCATATAAAATTCATAGTTGTGGACAATGGTGCTATTTCAATTGTATAAACAATTATTTTATTTCACCGTGAGGAAATATTGCTGTTTCTTCTGGTGGGGAGCAGTTTAAAACTTTGTGTCTTTGCTTCAATTTATGGGTCCATTCATCATTAAACAATTACATAGGCAAAGAATTCAATTTTCTTCCTCTCATTTCTTTTTCATGACTTGTGTTCCCAGAAAGGGCAGAAACATAATTACAGAATGCAGCAACACGCTAACAAAGAAATATCGACTGCTGGCTTACAGGCAAACGTTGAGTGTAAATTGTGAAGGGGGTTTTTGTCGCTAATAATGTTTTTTTGGTCCATTATCCTGGAGATGTATTTCACAGCTGCCTTGCAGTGTGACAAAGGTTTATATTTAAAAAGAAGGGAATAATTCTTCTACTTTTTCAGTCCCTTGAATTTACCTTTGTTTTGGGCAAAAAGACAAAAGAAGCTGTTTCACTAGCAGATCAACAATGGCACAGTGAAAAGGAGGCAGTGTGCGTTGATGCTTTCATAACGTGCAAAAAAAATAATTTAAGCACCAAGTGCTGTTTTTCATTAGGAACACACATTTATTTCATATTAGTGAACGCTTGGATGTTTGTAGAAGATGCATAGCAGCAAATGCATGCCTTCCTCTTTTGCAGCCAGCCACAATTTTTCTCACATGGGAGCTCATTTGGCAGACCAGCCTGCCACCGGGGAGCCTAATGAAAGCACACACAGCCAAGACTTCAGCTACAACCAGCTCCACTCTCCTGTGAAACCAAAACCACACAGCCTTCGTTTTCTACGCTCTCTTTTTCTTATTTCACTTGTATGCACTGCATTCTGTGGACTGTGGAATCTGGTAACCTATCAAAAATGTGGTATGTACTTTAAAAACTACAGAGATTTCAGTGAGCATATGTTGACCCCCCCCCCCTTTTTTTTTTCTATTCCTGGGAATGTTTGTTTTGCAGATATGTGTATTTATAGAGACTAGAAACATGAGCCCTCCTAATTTTTCATGAAAAAACAGCTTATTGATTCATTCATTCTCAGCCAATGTTTCAGATGCATGTGATTTAGCTATAGAGACGTGTGTGAATGTGCAAGGCTCAATTTATACATGTATCTTTGATTCGCTACATGAGACAGTTTCTATAGTACTACTGTTACAGAATAGGGCATGAGTTCAGGGTCTGCTCCCATAGCTGCAGAATAAGGTTAACATTTTTAGATTCAAAACAAATGCATCTACTGTAGATTGACCTGACCAGGATTTACCCCACCCTATCACAGCTGGGGTAAGCTCCAGCCTTTTAAAAAAGACAACCACTCCAGTGAGTGGTTGCTGGAGGTCACTGGTTGTTGCTGAATGAAATTAGTGATGCACCAAAAGCCTCTTTACAAGCAACAAAGCAATCATAGATTGCTGCAGTTGCCAGTAGTTTGCAAGGAAGATGCCAACTTGTGTGCAAACGCTCCATAAGCACTCGCTGATGTAGTAAACTGTTTGCTGTAGAATGTTCACCTTCAAGAGCAAAAGTTGTGATTCAGCACTGCAGTCAACACGTTTCGATGGTGGAACCTTTACTTTGAAGGGAAACAGTCTCAGTTTCCAGTTGTACTTTTCACGGTTTCGCTCAGAGCGCAGCTGGCAAGTGTTTGTAGATAAGGCAGAGTGTTCCATATAAACTAAAGGCGGCTTGTGACCAAAACAATTGCAAAGAAATTTTTGTCATCCAGCTGGGGAATATACATTTTCCCTAGTGACTTATGGTAACCATGGGGTCACTTCGGTCTCTAGGCCTGTGTGACTGGACCTTTAGTAATCAACTTCCCAGTGACTGCCATCAACCTTCAGCAACCATTCGTCAACTGGTCATGCAATACATATTTTTCCACATTGACCCTTGGTTGCCAGATATTTTGGAATGGTCTCTAGACCTGTGTAATTAGTCCCTCATTAACTTGATCTTATTTTGCCACCATGGCTGTCACAAATCCAAAATGGCAGCCAAGATAATGTCACACCTATTGAGGTAACCGGTGTTACCACACAAAATAACAAACATACTGAACATCAGCAAGTTAGCATTATCATTGTGATCTTGCTAATGGTAACATTACTGTGCCAGGTACCATCACAACCAATAGACTGTTGTATTTTTTCACTGAATTTATAACCAGTTATGGTACATGGTTATATGTTGATAGCCTTTCTTTGTATTTAGTTTAATCTCCATTAAATCACAAATTTCTGACTTTTCCTTCAAAAAATATGCAAATGAAATGTCACAAAGTAAACATATGAATCAATGCCTTTGATAAGAAATAGCTTCAACCATGTATTATGATCCTCTTTGAAACAATGTCTTCTTTTTATAAAAGCAAAGATTTCTAAAGGAAAAAAATTTTTTTTTCCCTACATGTTTTATTGATAGCTGATAATACATGGAATTACCTTTTGAAGTGTCTCTGCACTTTCTGATTAAGAGTTATAGTAATATGTCAGTCTGAGCCAAGAACTGCATTAGTCAAATTAGGCTCAGACTCTCATCTTTTCTGAAAAAAATTTATCCTCACTAATTAGTCTGAAAATAAGAGTGGTCAGATCAGTCAATAACTGATAAGAGGGGGGCAAACCGCCACAATGTGCTAACAGCTTTTCACACGCAATTCAAATGCTTCGGTCCAGTCTAAATGCATTCAATTATAATAAATTGATCAGCATAAAACCAAAAGGGTTATTAGGAACATATCCACAGAAATGCACTTTACATATCTGGCAATTTTATGCATGGCTTAACAAACAGGATGTTTGTGTATTTCAAAATATTCATTTTGAATCATATCTGAGTTGCTATAGTAACATACGGGGCATTAATTAAGACTGTTGCCTAAGTAGGAATGAAACTGAGGTGGCACAATTGTGCAGCTATCATGCTGCCTCACAGCATGTCCTGTGTGGAGCTGTCTGCATGGTTTCCCCACAATCCATACATGGATGTTACGATAATTGTTGCTTATGAACTGAGCGTGAAAGGTTTTCTGTGGACCGTCTGTGTTTTTGTTCATATGTTCATAAAAGCTAAGAATTTAGGATAATGAAATCTCGAAAAATATCTTAAAAAGCAAACTAAACAACAACTATTAAAATACGTGCTCACTATATGTCCAACAAACAATGAACAGTATTTAATTAATTGAACTAGGCACTATTGCAATAATTCTAAATTATGATGCCACAATAATTATGTTTGCGAAAGTTTGTAGTATTGTTATTCTCTATAGTAGCATAAAGTGTGTTTGAAAGAATGTGGTAATGAGAAAAATAAAAACATTCAAAGTTGGCTGGCAGAGGTTTGTTTGAAGACTCAAACAAGTCTCCAAAATTAAATTCACTGAATACGTTCTCCTTCAAGTTTTGTTGCTTTTCAGAAGAAAACAGTTTAGAAGACACAAAGGCAAAATAAATATAAAAGCCCATATATGAAGTATAACTGTGTAAGTTGTATTATAAGAAATGCCAGGGGTTTTTTTGGGTGGGGGGTATTTTTATTGTTTTGGTTGTGCTAATGCAAATGTATGACACCTGTGAATTCATTCTTCAAACGCTCACTGCTCATGACATTGTACATATACATATTTTGCTGGGCTTTTTGGGTGGGCACCTTCCACAAGTTAACTTGTTAGAAAGTAAATTTAATAACATTAGAGGTGGGACTTTTACGTGTTAATTTCGATTAATTAATGAATTAAAAATTTTAACGCATTTTAATTGCACTTTGCACCGTGGGACGTTTCTCACTGCACGAATTCCAGGCATACAGATTATATCGACACATGATGTCCAAATTCAGGGGTCGCATCCTACGTAGTCCTTCGCAGCCCACGAAGACCGCAAAGGCCGGAAGTGAGTGGCTAGCCTTCATATCAGCGTCGCCTGTCCTCACCTCAGCGTAGCTCATGTCGCCTAGCAAATGTGAGTGCGAAGCACAGCTGTGGAAAAGCAGCTGGTTAAACGGAGAATTAACTTTTTCTCCTCTTTGTGGTTTAATTTTAAGTCTTTAACTCAAAATAAGCGGTTAAAAAAAGCATAACACATTTCAACATCAAGGAAAACAGCTGAGCGAATGATTAATTTCCAACTATATTAAGTGAGACATTAATGTTGAATAAAAATATCCAGTTATGATGCTTAACTTTAATTTCAGGAGTTTGCTTATCACAGGAGCACTTCCACCCTTCGTCGGTCTGTGTAGTAGACTGGTGGGAAAATAAACAAAATTTTGAAGTTTAAGCTTATGTATATTGATTCATTCATCAACCAAACTTAAATTAATATTTCTCGTGTTAAATATTGACTGGACTAAAGCATCCGCCAACTCCTGGACAGTCTGTGGTGCAACGTGACGTTGGTGGATGGAGCGAGACATGATGTCCCAGATGTGCTCAATCAGATTCAGGTCTGGGGAACGGGCAGCCAGTCCATTGCTTCAATACCTTCATCTTGCAGGAACTGCAAGTCACATGAGGTCTAGCATTGTCGTGCATTAGGAGGAACCCAGGGCCAACCGCACCAGCATATGGTCTCATAAGGGGTCTGAGGATCTCATCTCGGTACCTAATGGCAGCACTGGCGAGCACATGGAGGGCTGTGCAGTGCTCCAAAGAAATGCCACCCCGAAACCATTACTGACCCACTGCCAACCGGTCATGCTGAGGGATGTTGCAGGCAGCAGATCGCTCTCTCCACGGTGTCTCCTG
Source organism: Archocentrus centrarchus (assembly GCF_007364275.1). NCBI lineage: Eukaryota > Metazoa > Chordata > Actinopteri > Cichliformes > Cichlidae > Archocentrus > Archocentrus centrarchus. The sequence continues at coordinate 6,197,913 of NC_044355.1, read as the reverse complement.
ACTTTGTCACGTCTGTCACATGTGCTCAGTGTGAACCTGCTTTGATCTGTGAAGAGCACAGGGCGCCAGTGGCGAATTTGCCAATCCTGGTGTTCTCTGGCAAATGCCAAGCGTCCTGCACGGTGTTGGGCTGTGAGCACAACCCCCATCTGTGGACGTTGGGCCCTCATACCATCCTCATGGAGTCGGTTTCTAACAGTTTGTGCAGACACGTGCACATTTGTGGCCTGCTGGAGGTCATTTTGCAGGGCTCTGGCAGTGCTCCTCCTGTTCCTCCTTGCACAAAGGCAGAGGTAGCGGTCCTGCTGCTAGGTTGTTGCCCTCCTACAACCTCCTCCACGTCTCCTGGTGTACTGGCCTGTCTCCTGGTAGCACCTCTAGCCTCTGGACACTACGCTGACAGACACAGCAAACCTTCTTGCCACAGCTCGCATTGATGCGCCATCCTGGATGAGCTGCACTACCTGAGCCACTTGTGTGGGTTGTAGAGTCCGTCTCATGCGTGACAGTGAGTGTGAAAGCACCACCAACATTCAAAAGTGACCAAAACATCAGCCAGAAAGCATAGGTACTGAGAAGTCGTCTGTGGTCCCCACCTGCAGAACCACTCCTTTATTGAGTGTGTCTTGCTAATTGCCAATATTTTCCACCTGTTGTCTATTCCATTTGCACAACAGCATGTGAAATTGATTGTCAATCAGTGTTCATAGCAATGTCCACATTAATACACATTAACACACTGAAAAAAAATGTATGTACAGACTATTTATATCTGTATTATTTTGATATTAAATTACAAAAAAACTTTTGCTAGTGTCACTGGACCCCAAAGAGCTGATTCGCTGTCCTGGAATCCCTGACCATTACTTATACATACCAGTATCACAACCCTTATATAACTCCAGTGGTCATCCCCAGAGGCTGTGCAAAAGAAACAGCAATTTATGAATTGTGTTCAACATTTAGGTAATTTGTTCATCTTTGTGTTCAGCTCTACTTAAATTTTACTGCTGTAGCTAACACATTTTAAAAAGGAACATTTTATTTTGAAGACAATTTGCATCTGTTTTCAGTTTATGCCACGCTTGTGAAATTTTCATTGTACAGGTTGAGTAATGGAACAAGCTGAATTGTATTATGTCTTCCTCCAAAGTGAGAAAGGGAAAGTTTACACAGACAGCAGCGGCATTCGAAGAATGAATTCACGGATGTCATTACACATTTGCATTAGCGCACGTAGGACAATGAAACTAGTAAATATCTCCAAAGTGGGCATTTATTATTACACAACTTCTACAGCTGCAAATAAACTACAGTATATTTAATATGCGGATCTGTATGCCCAAGAAAATGTAATACTCCTTACTGTAATGCATAATCTATGAATGCACCTGAGCCTGTCACCACAACCAGCCAGCCAAATCGAAGTAAAGCACGTGTGGATCTGATAACCAGAGCCTAATACTTGACATAACAGGGAAATGATATAATCTAAGTACAGTAAATTACTTATGTAATCTTATAAAATAAAAACAAAATTACAAAATTAAATATGAAAATAAACATGTACATTCACAGTAGGGAAAATGTTATTGTAAAAAAAACAAAAAAAAAAACACTTGTATATTGATGTTATATTATAATTGATATTTTAAATGAAACAAAATACAAATTATATTTTCCATTTATCTGTCTTACACTGAGTTTACCCTGTACACCAGTAAATGCTTTTTAAAACTTATGATTTAATTATTCATATGAACATTTGGAGTGGATTATTACAGCTGTGTATTACTGTAACATATCAGTATTTTCTAGTGCCGTATGTTGGCATTTGAAAGCAAGTAAATTTCTATAAATATACCAAGTAGAGGCTACATAACTCTGCGTGTTAATGATTTGAATGTTAAAATCTTTTTTAAGTTTTGTAGACTGCAACAAAGAAAAAGGAATTAGCAACAATACACAAATGATTAAACTGCTGTCCATCAGTGAGGCTGAGGAGAAGATGATTATATTTTATGCATTTAGTCAGACACTTTGGTACAAATACATCTTCATTTATTTCACATACATATTTTTTACTTTTACTTTTGAAGTTTTCACAATCTAAATGATTCAACAACAAAATGAAGAACTACCACAACAAAGTCCAAAATTCCTACTGGGAAAAATGATGCAAATGTCACTGTAGTAAAATTGAGACATGTAGTTTGCCAACTAGCAAAGGTACAGTTAAAGGAATAAAAAGAGACAAAAGAGGACAAAAAAGTGGTTCATGTAGGTTGTCTGACCAATAATAATTCATCTTTATGACATTCCAGGTGTTATCTTAAATCCTGAACAGTGTTTGAGGACCGATTTTTGCAAAATTCTTAACACTTTTCATAAATAAAATAATCTTCTTTTACTTATATTGATAAATAATGTATATTCATTAATATTTAGGAGTCAATTGGGGAGCAGGGGACAAATACTTAGCCATAGAAGCCCTTCCTGAATCAATGGAAACTTCGAAATCCTGAAGACTGTTCTTGTGGAACATTTAGGATTATAGCAATCTTGGCTAATGCATCCCATGAATATTGCTATGAACTGTTCTTTTGAATCATGTACATACATGTACATAATGAAGCATTAGGTGCACATATGCAAAATATAGAACATAGGAAATAATGGTTTGTTTCATTGATTGGTTCAGTGAATAAGCATGGCGCAAGACTAAACAAAGTAGGTTATAGCTTAGATACAAATTTGTACTGTACATTGTTCAGCTGAGTCTGTAGAGCCAACCCAAAACTGAAGGGTTTTGGGGCATATAAATTTCAAAAAGCTGATAACTGACACTTATTTCATCCAGGTCCTCATGAGAGCAACTCATCCGAGAAGTTTCCCTGGTAGCAACAGTGTAAATCCTTTTAAAACTTTTTGTATTTGAGACACAGTATTCAAGAACTATATCAAGATCCACAGATTTAAGGTAATGCTCATCATTTTATGATGCCCCAGTGTTTTTTCACTACCACTCTCCCCGTAGCAGTGAGAAGGTCAGTCATTCTCTTTTCAAAAAAATACACTGTACTTTGGGCTTTTCCACAATCCAGACTCTCAGATCTATAAAAGAAGTCACATCATTTTCATGTTAAAACGACGAGGACCAGCTTGTCCCTCTGCTGAGTCAACATTAGTGCCATTAGACTTTGATCGAGGCACATACTCAACATCTATATTGTTTTTATGTTTTCCTTTTCCTCTGCTCCAGACAAAAAGAAGCAGGAAGCAAAACAAGACAACTCCCAGGAATGTGAAACAACCCATAGCTGTTGACACTAAAATAGTCTTAAGGTCCAAACCAAGGGTCACACTAGTCGTCCCATTGGCAGTGGCATTGTTGGGATCTGTGTAGTACTGGGTCCTGTTAGCATACAGTGATCCTAGACTTTTCACTGCCAATGATGTCATCAGGGTGTCATTTCCAGCAGTGTTGGAGGCAAGGCAAAGGTACACTCCGCTGTCTTGAACCTCTGCTGACTTGATTTCCAGTGTACCATTGTTATGGACCGTTACTCTACCATGGCTCCTGCTTGTCAGCACTCGACGACGTGGGGACAACCAAGACACAGTTGGCCTTGGTGTCCCATCAGCACTGCAACGCAACATAGCCTGCTGACCCTCATCTACAGTAACTGTTTGTGTTTTATTCTCACGAATTTTCGGTTTGGTACATGTAACATAATAAGACAGAAGAGTCTCCTTAAACTCCTTAAAAGGCCGACCACGAATACCCTCAGGTGTGCTGCATTCTGGCTGTGAATCCCCAAAGAAGATGGAGTGCCTTTTCTGTAGGATCCACATGAGGCGACAATCACACACTAAGGGATTGTTGTCAATGAGAAGAACCTCCAGAACCTCAGGAGACTGAAAAACACCCTTTTCCAATGTGTCCAGTCGATTGTGAGAAATATTGAGAACTCTGAGACCCCGCAGGCCTTGGAAGGCATACTGTTCAATGGTGGTCAGCTGAGCTCCAACTATATGCAGCTCCTGCAGCCGAACCAGTTCCATTAGCATGCCCCCTTCAATGTGCCTTATGCGGTTGTAGGATAGATTGAGATGTGTCAGGTAGGGAAGATGCTTCAGGGCTAGGTAAGGGAAGGTTGACAGGTTGGTGCTGGTTATAAACAGTGTTGTCAGGTTGAGACCATGCAGGGCATTAGCTGGAACATGGTCTAGTGAAGGCCAGTTATCAATTTCTAAGTGCCGCAATCTGAATAGCTTTTTGAATGAGTATGGATGTAAAGTGCTAATGCTGAGGTATCGTAGATGCAGGCTGACCAGGTTGTGAAGGTGAGAAAGAGCCTCAGTGGGTACAACTGTAAGGTTGCACCTTTCTAAGGTTAGTGTCTCCAGGCTTAAAAGTCCACTGAATGCACGGTGAGAGATGTAAACCAGATCGTTGTCACCCACTTCCAAAAACCTAAGATTGTGCAAGTCTTGGAACATATAATCCAGGAGAATGACAATTTTGTTGTCACTTATATCCAGTCGGGTAAGATTGGTTAAGCCTGTGAAGACACCCAGAGGAATGAGCTTGACACGATTGCTCTTGAGACTGAGCGAGTGCATGTTAAACAGGCCATTGAAGGCTCCAGGCTCAACATAACTGATAATATTTCCACTGAGGTCAAGTTCCTCAAGCCCAGGGAAGGCAAAAAAGTCATCAGGGTTGATCATTGTCAGCTTGTTCTTACTCAGGTCCAGGATCCTGGTTTCGGTTGGGATGCCATCTGGGATACTGGGTATGCGCTTGCGGTGACAGACAACTGCCTTGCTCTGCGCTGAACACTCGCATCGTGAGGGACATCCCAAGGTAGAACCCACAAAAACAGCCACGAGGGCCAATCCCAGGAAAGGCTGCCAGCATGAGATGACCGTGTGCAGCATTACTTTGCTCATACTGTCGACCATTCTGTCACGGTTCTGCAAGACAAGAAAAGAACAAAGAGAGAAAGAGAGAGAGAGATTAGCTGGTTCCTCATGACAGACTTCATTTGACCTGTGTTCCAGTAGAATGAATTGTCATAAGTAATATGACATTAAATATAATTAGCCTCATAGCATAATTGCCTAACTAATTTTAAGGCAATCATAGGCAATAATGCAGAGTGAATCTATAGTGTTAGCAAATAAATATTTTAAAAAAAAAAGCACGTTTTAAAAAAAATGAGAGTCATACAGACTAGAAAACTTAACACAACCTGGTCTATCTCATTGGATGGATTTATGGATGGTGGTTTTTCATGCAGAGGTATACTCATATATATCATACAGCACATACTGTACAGTAGATAAGCTAACACACTGCTTGCAACAAACAGACTGGGTGACAGGTTGCAATGATGGCAAACCATCCCTGCCTCATTTGGTGTGTCATGGGGTGTGCTAAATTTAAACGATGACAGGAATAATCTGAATTTCACCTCAGGCATTTATGCTGACAGATTATGGTGCAAAGATAATATGATGACATACTTATCTGAAGAGACACATTATGTGAACCTAAGAAATCCATTCAAATTGCTAAAAATATTTATGTTGCTGTAATAAAGTATTTATATGATAGAACATATTTGTATATGGAAGTGGCGTATAAAAGTCACCTTTCATATTCATTATATTTAAAGTGAAATATTTATCTTCTGATTTAATTTTAATGATATTAATCAGAAATCCAGTATGTCAAATTATTAGAATATTTTATTTTATTCTAAGTCAACAACTATTCAAACAGTCAGAGGAAGCTCATTTTTGATTGTGTCTACAATCTTATTTTTTTTTTTAGTCACTACCCAGAGCTTGTGACCACAGGTAAGAGTTGGAACGTAGATTGGCCTTTAAATCGACAGATTCAGGGTCAGCTCTCTCTTCACCATAGCAGACTACTACAGTGTCAGCATTACTGCAGGTGCTGCATCTGTCCGTGGATCTCCTGTACCACTCTTCCCTCACTCATGAACAAGTCACCAAGATAAATTCCTCCACTTTGGCAGCAACTCATCCCTGAGCTGGAATGGGTACTCCCCCCTTTTCCAGCTGAGAACCATGGCCTCAGACTTGGAGATGCTTATTATCATCCAGCTACTTCACACAGGTGCAAACCATCTCAGTGTGCGCTGGAGGTCACAACTCAGTGCAGCCAACAAAACAACATCACCAGCAAAAAGCAGAGATAAGATCCTGAGACTACCAAACCCTCCATAGATGAACAGAATTGGTGAATGTCTGACTTAACGCTGGCAGTGCAAACCAAGCTCTCACTGTGGTCGTACAGGAACCTGAAACAAATAAGTACAACTAAAGCTAACCAGACAACAGTGTGTTAAAGTACTCAATTTGCCTTTTGCTCAAGCTCAAGGCATGCTAGCATGTGACAGGAGGAGCAAACAGTTGCTACCTTCCTGTCTCTGTTTCAGGAGTTAAGGTAACACCTTTGTTGAATAGATCTTTCAGTTGAACATAGGACAATCAGCAGGTGGAGTTTTCCTCACTCCCAGGAGGATCATTGCTGCTCAGATTGGGGCTTGTATTGTATCAGCTCTCCTTTTCGTGTATGGCATGACCAGGGCATGCCTCAGCTCTGTCAGTTATAGTAGACCCAGCAACGTTTCTAACATTCTAATAACTACCAGTCTGGGAAGTTCCCCATCCAGATGAGGAAGGCAGCGATGGCATTTGAGCCTCTTTTTTTAAAATGACTGGATAACCCCCTGGATATGGAGCAGTACTTTAATTTACGAACCATGGCAAATATTAAGTGAACAAATAGTTCAATTTATTAAAACTACATAAGTGGAATTAAATGCTTTTGAGTGGGGTCCCCTGGGACCCTGAAGCATTAGCACTAATAAAAGCAGAAATAAAAAACAGTGATGTCACATTATTAGAAAAAATTGACCAAATCATAAAAACATACCTCTGGGGTCTGCACAGACCCCTGTCAGTAGAATGAGGGTTAATACAGAATATTTGAAAGTTTACCTTTTTGAATTAAATTAAAAAAAAAAAAAAAAAAAATCACAATATTAGCATTTTCATAAGTAAGAAAAATGTAAATTATGTAAATAATTTACATTTTTCTTTTCTATAATTTGCCATAAAACCTTTTAAGTATTATTCAACATTTTAAGATCATTTTAAGAGATATACAACACAACAAAACACAAGTATATTTAATCAAGATTATTTATTCAATCTAAGTATTAATATTTATATATTTTTCTGATATTGAAAGCCTGTTTAATGCTTTAAAAGTCATTAGCAAGATTAGAAAGAAACCAGTGGCTCCATAGACATTTGCCTAACACATGAAAGATCCCCAGTTTGAGACAGGGTGGAGACACAGTTCCCAGGGAAGGTTGCAAGCAAGGGAGCAACTGAATGAAGTTAGCCTGATCATCAATCCAATCCAATAAACAGCGCTTCACTGTTTTGCAGGTCCCCTTTGCTGAACCTTTTTTGTAAATTACCAACTCCCCCAGTTTTAGCTTATAATATTTCCTGGATGGCAACATGAAAGGTGAAAAATAAAGGGTATAAATTAAGTTGTAGCTTTAAGACAATAAATTAAAAAGACCAATGTAGTGCAGGAATACATTGCTTCTATGGAGCCCAGTGACCTTGTGATTTGTTACTGATTGGTCAAAAGCAGTTGATTGTTGACTGTACTTGTAGAAGAAACAAAACAGTCAGGAACACAGAGAGACATACTGGATGTAAAGAAAAAAACTTCCAAACACAAGATCCAAATTAAAGTCAAAGCTATCTACCACTGACACTACTACACATTAAGTGAACACACAGCTCCTCTTTACACACACACACACACACACACACACACACACCCACACACACACACACACACACACACACACACACACACACACACACACACACACACCTTTAACTCCTCATTTTTTCCCTTTATTTAGGCAGGATAGTCTTATAATTCTAAATCTTAAAACCACTTCAAAATATTCAGCACAATCATAAGTAAATGAAGCTGATAATAAATTTAACATGGCAATCAACCAATCATTTCTAGATACACAGGGCAAAAATGACTGTAACACACACATCTCTAAACAGATTTTTATTGTGTGCAAATCTTTCCACATAATAGCCGTCTTACACACTCTGGCTGTCCACATGAATTGCAGCACAATATGATTTGATGGTTTACTAAGAGGGTGTCTAATCAGAATAATGATTGGAATTCTTTGTAACAGTGCATAATCAGAATAAGAGTGAGCCTGTTATGTGACCTAGTCACCTGCACACTTCTGAATGAGAGAGCCATAGTGCATCAAGTGCACCATCAGTTGCACCCACTGAAGTGTGTCCTGCATAGGAGCAAATGCTGCATAGAATTAGGCAGATACCCTAGGGCTATATCCACAAATAACATTCCAGCTATCTGTTGATTCACAGTGGATTTTTGTGTGGAAATGTACCCCTCAGTGCTGGGTGCACTGCTTATTTTCCCTTTCCTTACAATTTCCTTTATAATTTAGCTGCAAACAGTGCCATGAATGTGCAGTGTGTTTTGAGCTGTTTTAGTTTATTAATTGTGTGTTGGTCATGCCTGTTTTTTTGGATTTCTTTCTAAACCCTTCTACTAGAACATGTGAATACATCACTATGGACGATCCCAAATGTGACCATCACTGAAAACAACCAGCTGATGTATCCCATTGAACAGCCACAAGGAGTACTACCCTGCATGGAAAAGAAATCTAGAGGGTAAAATCAAGTTAACCAGCTATCATAGCTGCAAAAGGGTGTGATGAAGAAAGGGGTGCCTAAGAAGTATAACAAGCTGTCATTACCTGAGGCCTTAGAAACTGCCAAGAAAAAAACTCGGATAACTGCTTGAAGAGGTATACCAGAGAGATAGAAGCCAGATGCCAATAAACCAGATGTTCTCCATCCAAGATGCACTCTCAGTGTCATGGGAACAATATGAGAACAACTCACCCCCTCACACCAAGACTTAGCATATGGGAGAAAGATGCAACACACAACAACAATACTCAGTAGCATGTGGATCTAAGAGCAGACCACAGTGACCTCCCTGAAATTGATCCAGTAACCATCAGAGTGGCAGACATCGAAGAAAGAGTCTCAAATATGAAGAGTTGGACAGCACCAGGCCCTGACATGATTCACACCAACTGGCTAAGGAAACTAACTGCACTCCATGAGCACCTGGCAGCACAAATAAACCAGCTGCTAATGGATGAGACACACCTGGAATGGCTGACCATAGACCAGACAATCCTGATCCCCAAGAATCCCCACAAGGAATCAGTCCTATCCAACTGCTGGCCAAAAACCTGCCTCAGCACAATTTGGAAGCTGCTGTCAGGTAGCAAAGGTGAACAGGCACATGGCTCCATTAATGAACGGGGCCAATAAAGGAATTGGCAAATACCAGAGGTGCTACCAGCTACTGGCACAGTAGATACAGCATTCACTCGAGAGTGTAAGACCAAATTGATCAACCTGTGCACCGCCTGTATTGGTTACAAGAAAGCCTATGACTTGATGCCTCACACATAACATACCCTCGTGGAAATACCAATGACTATATTTTTACCCTAGATATTTATAAATTTTAATCTTGTGACATGTGAATTACATATTTTATTGAGTGCAGGTACAAAATACATTTCACTGTGCATTGTACTGTGTATAACTCTGCATGTGACAAATAAATAAATAAACCTTATCTTATCCTATCCTATCTCATCTTATCTCATCTTGATCCTGGAATGCGTAGAACTAATTAAGATCAACAGGATCCTAAGAACCTTCTTTAGGAATTCAATGGGGATGTGGAAGACAACACTAGAGGCCAACTTCAAGCCAACTGCACAAGTCACCATCAAGTGTGGGATTTACCAAGGAGATGCTCTGTCCCCACTGCTGTTCTGCATAAGCTTGAACCTTTTCAGCCAGAGGGAAGGTAATCAGAACTGAGGGAACTGCACTGCCAGAAGGCAACATTGCAGACACTGAGGACAGCTACAAGTACCTGGGAATCCCACAGGCAAATGGGAACCATGAAGTGGCTGCTAGGAGAGCTGCAACCACCAAGTACCTGCAGAGAGCAAGGCAAGTCCTGAGGAGTCAGCTGAATGGGTAGAACAAGATCTGGGCAATCAACATTTATATCCTGCCAGTCGTAAGATACCCTGTTGGGATAATAGACTGACCTAAAGGAGGAGATAGAAGCCACTGAGATCAATCATGAGCTTAGTAAATACCTCAGGCAGCAGAAACCCAAGAAAGAAGAGGTGCAAGAATAGGAACCATTATGGAAGGACAGGGCCCTGCATGGCATGTACCACCGGCAGATAGAAGAAGTGACTGATATCAAAAAATCCTACCAATGGCTGGACAAAGCTGGGCTGAAAGACAGCACCGAGGCACTAATCATGGCAGCACAGGAACAAGCTCTGAGCACAAGATCAATAGAGGCTGGGGTCTACCACACCAGGCAAGACCCCAGGTGCCCCTGAGACAATCCAGCACATAGCAGCAGGGTGCAAGATGCTAGCAGGCAGTGCATGCATGGAACACCATAACCAAGTGGCTGGCATAGTATACAGGAAGATCTGTGCCGAGTTCGGCCTCCCGAGGTCAAAATGGGATACGCCCCCAAGGGTGGACACCAATGACCAGATACAGACAGACAAACTTGTGATGGCTAATGAACTGGACATAGTAGTGGTGGACAAGCAGAGGAAGAAAGTCGTAGTGATAGATATAGCAATACCAAGCGATAGCAATGACAAGAAGAAGCAAAACGAGAAGCTTGAGAAATACCAAGGGCTGAGAGAAGAGCTAGGGAAGATGTGGAAGGTGAAGGTAACAGTGATCCCCCCGTGGTAATCGGAACACTTGTGTCAGTGACTCCCAAACTTGGAGAGTGGCTCCAGCAGATTCCAGGAACGACATCCGAGATCTCTGTCCAGATGAGCATAGTCCTAACAGTCCAAGATACTGCGCAGGACCCTCAAGCTCCCAGGCCTCTGGTAGAGGCCCCGAGTTAGAAGAAGGACAAATAACGTAAATAGGGTGAGTGGGGAATTTTTTTCCTTTTTTTAAATACAGGGCCAGTTTTTAACAAATTTTATATAAGTTCAGTTGAGTAGTGAGAGAGAATTAACATTTTATTTTGGTTCTACATATATTTTGTTCTACTGAACATAATTTTTATTAAGACAGCTGTTTCATATAACTTATGTTCAGTAGAACAAAATACATGTAGAACCAAAATAAAATGTTAATTCTCTCTCACTACTCAACTGAACTTATATAAAATTTGTTAAAAACTGGCCCTGTGATAAAATTGGTATAAAAAAGCCCCCCGACCTTAGATTTTCAAGCATTTTCATTTTATCTCAATATTCTGGAAACTTCCAGTGACATTCACCAATAGTCCAACGGCAGAAATCCTGCAATGCACTGTGAGATAAGTCTGCATAGTGAAGGTTTTTCTATAATGTGGCCCCTGACCCACATTAGTGCAGGGTTGGTTCCTGAGAGGGGGATGATAACAGCTAATGTTGTCTGACTCAGCATATATCTGTGAACAGACATTTTGCACGGGTGCTGAGGTCACATGAACAGTGCCATCAACCCAGCCATATGTACGCAAATGGCTCAGTGTGAAGAGCAAACTTATAATGCTGTTCATGGCTGTTAAATCATAATTTGCTCTTCTAGTATAACAAATACACGAGAAAACCTTTTTCTTAGTCCATTTCTGGTAAGCATCCTGTTCACATCACAGACTGATTTCTATATGAATCGCTTAAAAACATTCAGGGCACTTCCATCCCATGTTACTTCTTTATTTTTCAACACAGCCTGAGGCAAACTAGTGATAGGATGAGTAGGGATGATGTCTGACTGCCAGAGTGGCAAAATACAGTTACACTATTAGTCACAATTTCACTCTTTCCCTGAAAGGCTTTCTGGTTATAAAGAAATTGCTTATATTTCTTCATCATCAGCTGCACTTGTACACTATATAGACGCTATTAGTCTTGTCAGAATAATAGTGTAACTCAGAACTCTTGACACCGTGTCCAGGTAAGTGAGTGCTACAAGAGGTTTTATCAAAATGGGATCTAAAGGTGAGAGTGTTGCTACTGTATACAGAGGAATTGCAGTTGCTCCCTGAGTAGCTGACTGATGGGTAATTGCAGAATTACAGAAAGTTTATGGGTTTTTTTTTTTTTTGGTATGGTCTCGCTACAACAATTTCATTTTTCTTACACTTTTTTTAAAAACATTGTCTTGTGGCATTTCCACAGAGACAACACGAATCAAATGAGTTTTAAAGTCCATTAAGTGATGGTGAAAATATGTAATCAAGAAATTAAAACCTTAAATCTTGAAAAAGTAGCGTTTAGGTTCAAATTATTATGCCTATGACTATTTAAGATGTTCATGTTTCACTAAATTAAACACTGTATGAAAGCAAGGAAGCAAAATAGTGAATAATCAGAAGGGTATTCATACTGTATACTCTTCTAATTATTTACTGTTTATTTACATGTAATCAAGGTCATGTGATGACAAATGCAATGAATTAATTTACTCTAAAACTACAAAGACATTAATATTTCAGCATAAAAGTCCAGCACTTAAAACTGTGAGCTTGTTTATTTAGAACATGATGAAACTGTAGAAGAAAAAGTGCAATGTACATGTATTTACTCTTCTCTAAAAGCAAAACATTGAAGCAAAAAAACCCCCCAAAAAACTCCAGTTTAGTTGTGTAGTGTGTGCAGTTTCCTATGTTCTTTGCATTGATTAACAAAAGTTAAAGACAATACAAATTGCTGTAAGCATGACCATTTTTGAACATAGTATATCCAGACTATAGCTGTGGTTCTAAGTGACCTTTTGAGTCTAGCAGACAGAAACTCGTCATGATTGGCTTTGACACGCCTGTTCATTTATTTGTCTGTTACTCCATGAAAACATGGCAGCAGGCAAATTAAGTCTAGCAAATCTTGGGTAAGTTTACACATAATTATCTCTCTCCCCGCTGAGAAGAGCGGACACCCACCATCTATGTTTGATTTCACATTAGTTACCAACTAATTAACCACAGAGCTCCAATAAGTAGTTAATGCAATTATGCAAAATGATTGATTAATTCACTCAATTGTAGACCTTATTGTACAGGAGGCTGACTATATGTGATCTTGGCAAAGGAGGAGAGTAACTTAGCATGCTGTGATGGAAGTGTATTTTGGAAAAGCACAGTTAAGCCTAATAATACTTCACTTTTAAAATCATATGTTTCTGAAGTTATTTAAATGCAGGGTGCTGGGGCATAAAACCTGTCCAGGATTATATAAGCTGTCGGTTCACGTAAAAACCATGAAAATCAATGTTGGTATAATATATGTTTTTTAGACTGTATGTCACCGGTTGACTTTGTAACTGCTTGGATTCCTAAGCTGTAATCCTGCAAAGTGTTGGTTGTAAACATTTTGCTTTGGTATTTATTTGAGGGGTAAGTTTGCACATCCTGAATGGTCACAAGGCACTTCTTATTTTGCCCGAGAATTTCGAGGATTTAGATAACAACTTGGCCTCTGTGCAATCAACCAATGAAAAGCCACTTGTGAAATTTCCCTGCCTCTATCTCCTCTGGAAAGGTTTTCAGACTGTGTTTGATGTGGCCCCCAGGCACTGATCATCGAACATAATGTGATTCTTCTTTACACACACACACACACAAAAAACCTCTATGTGTTTATGGTGGATGATGGGAGACAGTTGCTTTCTTTACCCAGCAATTATTAACACTCCTTTAAAAAAGCATAATCAAAGTGTCAGAATTGAATCTTTCGACTTGTAAGATGGCTCCAAAGGAAGAGCCACTCCAGAAGGCAGGAAATGGAAGAAAATGAACTCTGACAGTTTGAGCAAAGCTGCAAAGGAATGGGGCAGTGTGCAGAGTAAAGCAATAATAAAAGCAACATTATGTGTAATCATGCAGGGGAAGTATGTGCTACATACTGGGTGCAGCAGGGATGCAGCAAGCACTCTTGTACATTAGCATCTGACATGGCTGCCCTCATGTCAAAGGGTCTAGTTCATTGTGAAGTTGTTGGTTATAATGTGAAAAGAATATGAGACTCTTTCAGAAAGTGACAAAAACATAGTATGTAGAGTTACAAAAAAAAAAAAAACTATATACACACACTCTTACTACACCATGCCTCCACCTACCCTTCTGCATATTTATGTATATTCCCTCTAAGCAGCGTTTCTATAATCATGAAATGGTTCATTCTTGCTTTTTGAAAAAAAAGAGGCTACACAAAAGCAAAGTGTTTGATGGCTTAATTTCCCGGATAACTACAAAATAACAGCATAACCTCATAAGGGTCATTGTAAGGGAAAGTTATTAAATCATCATTTTATTTTAATGAGGCTTATATCTTATAATGATGCTACCCTGAAGGAAAGATGTTATTAACTTGCAGGTTAGTTCACAGTCAGAGTGCGCAATTAACCCACCTTTTCAAAAGAGCATCGGCACGCAATCAAATGGGATCATAATGAGAGGAAAGAGATTGCAATGCTCTTTGGCTTATTCATTATTGAGAGGGTCTTTGCAAAGGGCAGTGAGGCTTTAAGGTGAGCCTGCCAACATGCAAAATAACACTGTACTCCTTTAATAAACCTCTGTCGATCTGACTTCTGATGCTACAGAATGCCTCCACAGGATGTGACCTGGATACAATTAAACAACTCTGCCTCCTTCAATTTTGCCAAACACAAATAATTAAGGGAGGAAAGCAGCAATATGTCAAATCAAAGAAGGAATAGGAAAAACAAGAACAATGTCAGCTGCAGCTGTCTTGTTGACTCCTAATGCATGCAGATGGCAGTGAAACAATCTAAAGTCATTGTTGGTAACTGCTCTATTTTCACAACAATTTTCATAAATTGTTTTCAGCATAGCTAACTGTACAATTCATTAACATATACACTGCAAGAGCAACATAATTATAGTCACATGACAGAAGAAGGCTTTGGGACCTAGAGACCTTAACAGTGAGGATCAACAGCCTTGGGGCAATAGCAGGCTTCTGTGCACAAATTACCCTTCTGCTTGGCTTGCAGAGCGACGTCAAAGCTCAATTAATCCATGTTAATTAGAGATAAACTTGGTAGATTGAGCCAGTTGCTCTTTTTTGGTATCTGATAACCCTTAACTTGGGAAAGAGTCAAAAAAAAAAAAAAAAAGACTGCATCAAACAGTCAGATCTCGATTGGCCACAGAAAAAAGCCTCTCAGAGATGAGAGTTAATCCCATCTATAATAACTATTAAAATTCTAAACTTTGGAGAGAAGAAGGAGCTTGTAAAAGAAAGGTAACAAAAACTTGGTAATTAAATGGGAGGATAAAAATAAAACAGTGACAATATGAGAGGGCTTAATACGGTCTGGGGAACAGTACACTGTCATTTCATTACATTTGTGACAAGTGGGGGGAAAAAAAAAAAAAAATCAACCAATTTCTCAGTTCATTAGAGAGACATGTGCTACGTATTAAGAGCTTTACTGCAGTATATTTTCTGAATAAAAAATGGCACCCTCCCTTATGCAACATAAACATTACTGCACCTTTATACCGATGCTGAAGTGCCTTATATTACCACTTTAGCAGGTCAGAATACTTCAACTCTCGTTGCTTGGGCCTAAAGTAGCTTATATGTTCCAGAAATGCTTTAAAGAAAGACACTTATTTTCTTATCTAATGCAATAATCTAGAGACATTTATGAAGAGATCAACAGCATATCATTTACTACCTACAACTTAGCAACCACTTTGACAGATATACTATTATGCACACACTCTATGTCCTATGCATATTCGTTTTCACAAACTCTATATTTGTTGTTTAGCTCACTAACCTACACTGAATAGAAAACCAATAAATGTATAAGACAACACAAGTCCTGCAGTATGAGCATTAGACAGGTATTTATATGGGTGCATGCTAGTATATAATTATACATTATATATAATGAATACACAAATAAAATACAGATGCATGATGTTACAATGTACAGCTATCAGAAACCACATTTTAGATTTGCCATTTTTCACTTCACATTTCAGGTTATGACAGTAAGTCAGTGAAGCCTGGGGAGATTTTCTTTTTTTTCCACCTGCTACTCCCCCTTGAGAGATTAGCCCACAACAGTACCTCTGAATCTGTGAGCTATGCTGGTTCTTGCTCAAAGGTACAACCAGCAGAGTGTGCACTGCTTGCCAACAATAAGACTTGAACCTGCATGCTGCAGGTGTACTAAACCTGCTCCCTAATTCATGTCACAGTATTTTCAGAAACAGGTGAAGAAGGGTAGGAGCGGGAAAATGAAGAAAGAGGCCACTTTAAAGTCTTTTTATTAATCCTTTCTCTTCTTTAATGATTTCATCATAAACTTGCATAACCAGCAAAGACAGTCTCCAATTTTCGTCACTCATCTCTTAAATTTTCACTGACCTAAACTGTTTTCTTAATCAGCCTCAAGTATAAAGAGCATTTTTAAAACGATAAGCAGAACCTTGAGTGAATTTCCACCTTCTCTGGCTTTGAACTAAAAAACCTTGTGAGATAATTTGTGTGAACTGATTAAAATGCATTTGCAGCCGCTGTTAACACATTGTGTGGGCTCCTGAGAGCCCTTGTGCATTCTCTTCTTGGACCCCCGCCCCTCTGTGCCTGGGCAGCCTACATCAGGTCTGAGTCAGGGGGTGTTTCATCTGTACAATGACTCAACAACAGCGAGTTAAAGATGGCATGCACACACCTCATCCTATATTTACATCAATGTTCTCATAAAAACTAAATATACCATAAAGCTTGTAAACACTGAAAATGCTTCATGATAAACAATGAAGCAAGATGAACAATTTGCTATGATAAAGGAAGACACATACTGCTGATTCCATAAATGCCTGTAGCAAAAATTTAGAAGAAAACAAACAGTATGACTGCACCATAATGAAAGCATGAGCTCTCCTATTGCCAAAAGTGCATCAGTTTAGACCACGTAACTCTGCTGAGAGGATGCTTTTCAATATTAAAAAAAGAGACGCTATAAACATCTCAGTCATACTGATAAAATCACAGTATATCATTAACAACATGATATTGTTACGTTTTGCCCAAGCTTTGCAAATTTATCACAAGCAACTACTGTTGTCATTTGTGCATAATGCACCATTCAGCACATCCCGTCTTCAGCACATCCACGAGAGACCACTGAACGAGCTTTTTGTGGCCGAAAACAAAGAAATGCGGAGATAAAATTTTAACCATTTTTGTAACGCACAGAAATTATTCATGATGTTAGCTAAAAGGAACACATGCAGCTCCAACATACCCATGCATCTCTGTGATGTCCCAACAGTCTGTCAGTACACTTAGCAGGAACATCTTGTGTAAATATCTGCAAGACATCTCTCCATCCCCTTTTCAAAATCAAAATGAGTATACAGCTTGATCGTTTTAAATCTTATTCTCTTATGCCACTGTTTTCTCCTCTCATTTCTCACTGTGTTTCGTTTTGTCTCCCAACCTCTCCATCCCTCCTCTTTGGTTTTCTCTCTCTTCATCCAATCAAAAGATCTGGCCTCTGACCTTGCTTCTCAATGCCATTAAAATTCTTTCAGAAACGCAGCTTGTAGCACCTTGAAAAAGACTAGATAGCCTTATTCAGTCCTTGATATTTGCTTGTATGTTTTTCCTCTTTATGTGCTGGTGTGAGGTATATTGTGAGAGGGGAAATACAGACACATTTAACTGTTTAGCCTCACACTGGCCTTTTATACAGGGCGGCGTGTTGTATTTTAACACTTGACCCAAAAAAGTTCTAAATCAAAATACAAACAAACAAACAAAACAACAAAGATTTAGATAACTAAATAGCACTGGATGCATGTTAATTTTTAAGAATCAAATACATTTTTGTTTACTTTTATAAACATCTTTGCATATTCCCATATGTCCAGTGCTATTTCTCCTAAATGTAATTTCATTATTGTTGTGACTTGCACATTAGTATTACTTCTCTGTTTCTTATGTGGAAGTTTTCTTTTTCCTCCAGGAATTCTCTTCTATTTTTTTTCTTCATCTAAACCAAAGATCTCATGATGGGGATTTTTTTCTTTATTTACTACACTGTATAACCTGTTGAGGCAAAGATGGGACTATTCATATAAGGTGTTTATTTAATATCGTTAAATAATTTAATATTGTTCTTTGGATTAGTCTCAAGTGTCATAGTGAGATAACAAAAAACACAAGTAAGAGGTCTAGATGTTGTCATTGTCATTACTTGTAGTGCAGTATTGAACTCCACTACATGATGTTGCCCATAACAATGATTCTGTATTGGAATAACATAAATGCAACATTTTCACTAATACAAGTTTACAAAAAAAAAAAATTGCTCATAAAGACACAAAGGTTTGCCTCAATACCTCGCTGCATGATTACTACCCAGGGGAATTCAGACAACAGTGCTAATCTCACTGAACAGCTGAACCCTGAGCAGGGGGTTTTACAAAGGAGTAATGGACCCCTCGGAGGACAAATCAAAGCCACAATTTGAGTGATTTGACTGTTTCTATAGCTTGATTATCACTCATCCAACATGGGTTGCTGTGGTCCATGCAAGGAACACAAAACTTTATGGGTTATTGATCAGGTCACATGATTCAATTGATGGATAAAGCCATAAAACAGAATAAAAGATACAGCAGGTGGAAAACTCCAAAATAAGAGTCCTGTTCATTCTTTTCCAGACTTCCTTAATCGATATTGCATTTATGGCTCTTAATGCTATTAACTTTCACTTCGAATAGTGTGAGATCTATTTATTAAAGCTTCCATCATGTTTACAATATACGAGTGGAATTATTCATGACTGCATTTTCTTTTTACTTTTTTATTGGCTGGAATTTCCCACATCAAATACTAATTTAGGGCACGTTAAATGATGACACACATATACTCTTAAATACTCACACTCACATATATTATAATGAATAATTACACCATCAGTCATTTTCTTCCACTTATCCAATTCAGGATGGTGGCAGGGCTGGAACCTATCCCTGCTGTCATAGAGTAAAAGGTGGGGTATGCCGTAGAGACCAACAACCACTGACACTCACAGTCACACCTACAGGCCATGTAGAACTGCCAGTTAACTTAGCATGAATTTCTCTGGGCTGTGGGATGAAGCCGGAGTACCCGGAGAAAACCCACCCAGGCAGTGGAAGAACATTTAAACTCCAAGTCAAGTCAAGTCAAGTCAAGTTTATTTATAAAGCACATTTAAAACAACGACGTTGACCAAAGTGCTGTACAAGATCTGTAACCCCAAGGACTATACTAAATAAAAATAAAAATATATAAATAAATAAATAAAATAATAAAATAAAAATAAATAAATAAAAACATTAAGAACAATAAATAACATAAGAAAATTAAAAATTAAAACGTTTAAAACAAGTACCATAAAATACCATAAAACAATCATCTAAAAGGAGGTAGCACTGCAGCCAAATGCCAAGGAAAAGAAATGTGTTTTTAATAGAGATTTAAATGTGTGTATCGTCTGAGCTGTGCGAATATGGAGAGGTAGATCGTTCCATAGCTTTGGTGCTGCTGCTGCAAAAGCTCGATCACCTCTCTGTTTTAGAAACTCCAGCCAATAGCTGGCTGGTGGATTCATACATGGGCCTCTCTTGTTATGAGTTGACAGTGCTAACCACTGTACCACCACACTGCCACCAAATGATTACAAATGACCTTCACTGTAACTGATTTTGTAAGATATGTATTCATCATTTTAATCTGCCCTTCGTAAGTCTACATTACTGTCAGCAAGACAACAATGCATAGTTTGCTACACACCTGAATGTTCCTATTCTTATCTCTGTCAGTTATTATATCATTATGTAGTACACTTTTACTAAAGCACCATTTTCCCACTAGAATTGCCTGGATACATTTCTTGGTTACAATTTCTAAGAAATTTCTGTGTGAGCAGAAACATCAAAATCCCCCAAAAAACATCAGTATTGGCACCAGCTTCAAAAATCCAGTTTGGAGGCAGGTGTAACATTATCAAAGATAATTAATCAAAGAATAGTAAATCCTTACAGGAATGGCAGACGAAAGACAACGATACAGAATATGATAACAAACTAAGTGACAATAAAACGGTTAAAATTATAAAATTGTTTAAGTGGCTTTTTGGTCTGCTAGAGCTCATGTGTTCTTCACCACATTTCTGAACTGATGATATCTCTCCTTACGCAATCAGGAATTGTGATTTTAAGCTATATTTAAGAAGTGAGACATATAGCATGTACTGTGAATCATACTATCTGAACGCACTCTACAGTAATGACTGACGTAGCTGTGATGTTACCATGATGTAAGTTTATGTTTTCCTTTCAAGAAACAAGCCAAACTTCCGCAACAAAATGTATCCCGCATCTGTGCTTAGGTTTATGAATAATTATCGTGCCATCGTACTTTTCAAACTCAGTACATTTGAATAATTCATTAGGAAAATCCTGGGTGCTCTCACTCTAGCTTTCACCAAAGTCTCATTTGGAACAATTGGGGAAAGCAAGTGGTGGGAGTAAAATGAAAAGAAAACACACACAAAAAAATTGAGATCATTGAATTTCAGCACAAATCTGTCAGAACTTCTTGTCAAAGGCAATAGCCACAGGCTTTGCTCAGTCAAACATGCAAGAGTAGAATTGTGTTTGCATTGCTGGTGGGTGCTCAGGTAATGTCACTGCTTAAACAGGGTTGACTTGTGAAAACAGCACAAAAGAATGTAACCAGAATTTAATCAAAATAAACATGTTCAAGTTTAATTAAATTGCTTTCTCAGTTGCACATTGCCTCCAGAACAAACAATGGAATATGATTACTGGAAACAGCTAAAAAAAAACCAAAACAAAAAACCTTTGAAATATTAAAATTACAGGACTTCATTAGAGTGTAGTACTGTAAAAAAAATACAAATAAATAAATAAAAATAACTACGCTATAATAAATTACTTTTGTTTCAAAGAATATATTCTCAAGTTTGTTTACTTATATTAAACAAATGGCCTTCTTCAGGTGATTGTTATTGTCACGGTATTAGGTGTACATGTCTTGCTGTGAGGGAAACACCCTCAGTACTAATCACTAAATTACACCCAGTCCCTCAAGGATCTCATGTTTATGCCCAAGATGACGACTTTAAAAAAAAAAAAAAAACATTATTCTTAAATAATAGATGATGTTTGTGGCCATTTGTTTGCTGAATGAAAAGAGAGTTTATTTTTCCATTTTCATTCACTAAAGGACAAGTGTGGAAGGATGGATGTTACTGAGTATTATATCCAACAACTTCAGGAACATAGATGACTCAAATTTTTAGCACACCTGCTTAAAAAACACAATATTTGAAGTCAAAGTACCTTCGGTACGTATTCAGTTGATGTTACAGTTAGTTTTATTTATTTAACTTTATTTAAACAGGTAGTCCCACTGAGACTCAATGTCTCATTTGCAAGAGAGACGTGTTTCAAACAAGCACAATAAAATTAGTGCTGTCATATTTGTAGATAATCCATCAACTAAGTAATCTAAAAGTTCCTCTACTTTCTCTTACTTCACTTTACTCTGTTGTATGTTTTCTTGTAGTTGCTTTCACAGTGAACACAGAGCAGTGAGAGAGCATCTGGATACACCCAGGGACTGTATCTACACGGCAGTAGTTTAGCTAACAATAGCCCAGGGTGATTAGTTTAAGAACTAGGAAAGGGGTGAGGCGGGAAAACTAATATTCTAACGGTATTCTATCTGTTCAAGGTAACTTCAGGTTGCAAAAAACTTCAACCTCATGTAAACAGACACAGTTGCAAACCAACAATCAATTTATGTACCTTACTGCTTTGTTTACAGCCCATACACATGACTTCAATAATAGCTGGAATCAGATGGTTAGAATAAAAAAGTACCTGCATTAAATGCAAGGCCAAATAGACCGCAAGTTTCAAACAAAGCCTTGAATTTCATGCAGCTACGAGCATTATTATGCTCCTTTGCCTGTGATGGCATTTCTATAATTATGAGAAATAATTATTTCATGTTTACTGCTTTCCACCATTTCTTTAATTGAAAGAGAAAACAAACGAAAAATAACCTATAGGCTATTCATGCAGAAATCTAGTATTTCATAGAAAAGCTTATAAAAAGCTTAGCAAATTCTCAATTCAGCATCATCTGAATAGTGAAATAGGTTTTATTTTTGTAACTGTTACAAGAAAATGACAGGCAACTTTTTCTAATTTGACTTAATGACTTCTTTCCTTTGTTCTGTTACTCTCATAAACTGAAACCACATAGAAAGTGTGCACTGTTCCTTTAAAAAAAAAAAAAAAAAACTGACATACTTTAAGACAATCCACCAAAATCTTAACAGATATTTAATTTTTGATATGAAACGTGTCTTTATTTAAAGACCTTTGATTGATGAAGCTGATGTGATATTTCACCTTTGTTCATTATATAACTGTACTACATAAATGTAACTGTAATATATATTCAGTCTGCAGGATCAGGTCAAGATGTTGTCAGATGTCGT
Source organism: Archocentrus centrarchus (assembly GCF_007364275.1). Classification (NCBI taxonomy): domain Eukaryota; kingdom Metazoa; phylum Chordata; class Actinopteri; order Cichliformes; family Cichlidae; genus Archocentrus; species Archocentrus centrarchus. The sequence goes on along the minus strand of NC_044355.1, from coordinate 6,175,137 downwards.
GGAGAAATGGCAATTTTATAAATTACCCAGAATATCATTACATGTCAATATGTTGGTTTCATCATTTGGCTATGGCTCTTTGGTACAATCATACTTAAACACTTAACAATGCATTACACTAGTGCAAGTTTTTGAGTCACAGTACTTTCAAGATCATATCATGAAAGAAAATGAAAAATATTACTAGTGGAATATTGAAAGTTAACAGTTTTATATACTTACATACCGTTGAATGGTTTAGGGAGAGAGTACTTAACCCCATTCAGGACATAGTTGCCAAAATTCAGGGGTCAAAATGTATTTTGATTATTTTTATTTGTTTTATCTAGGAACCTCCGATCTGATAACTGACCCAGTAACATATGAAAATTAGAGCCAACCAAAATTTCAATCATCATTTTTAGTTTCACTGACATTCATTTTGGGAGCATTTTGGCAGTGTTAGCTCAAGCTAACGCTACATGTGGAAGAATCAGCTGAAGAATTATCTCAGAAATTTACAGTCACTGAGATGTGAAAGCGCATTGGAACGTTGTGTACTATATGAGCAGACAATAATGATTACAGCAAATAAAACCTGTTTCAATGTTAATGTTGGGCTGCATGGGAAAATTGATCTTAGCAATTTTAAAGGTTATGCTATCAGCTTGCTTTGAAAATTTTCCCAAAATTATATGAGGGAAGCTCTTTGGTGATCTGCCCAGTGTATCTGTGCCATATGTCTAAATCCAGCAGAATCAGATGATCTGATATCAATCTAAGTGTTTAGAAGCGCTCTGTCAATCAGTTCTAAAATGGTATCAAATGTCAGCATCATTGTAAAAACACTTATTGATTTTCAGGGACAAGGGCAGCCATTTTAAAATTTTGATCTGATTGGCGTCCTGGCTCTGGCCGCCCTGGCTTAAAGACAGAATATATAAAAGTGTTTTATTTTATTACTGATAAAAAAAAAAAAAAAGGGTAGATGGAGGGTAGAAAATGTCATGTCTGTGATTTTTTTCAGTTTTACTCACTAGTGTAAGCAAACTAGTAGGTATAGGAAGCTGACTGGGTGCTCAGTCCAGCTCAGTATAAAGGTGATGATACTGGCTCACATTTTATATTTATCTAGTCACAAGTTTGCAAAAAATATTAACTTTAAAAGATAATTACAAAAAGCATTTAAGAAACAAATATGGGGGTCAATTTCTGGTGTTTGATAAACTCATGGTATATTTTAGATGATAAGTAACAAGAAAAAGCAGCACAGATAAATACTTCTTGATTTTATGTCAGAAAATGATAAACAGTAAAAAATGAAGAAACCAAAATACATATTTAGCAGAGGGTTTGTGATCGTTTGTGGTCCAATTTGGCCGAGGAAGTAGATTTAGAGACACTTACCAAAACAATTCTGTATTCTTCTAGTAGATGTGTGGAGAACTGCGATTTCTCACAAGCACTTCCTCGCATTAAAAGTTTGTTGCTACCTGGAGACCTGGGCTGGGTTTCGTCAAGGGTCTGTTTGTTAAAGATAAGCCGAAACCGACTCTACTGCAGACAGACCCTTTTGCAAAGAAATCATTAACATGGCCATTTCTCATGGCACTTCACTGATTTCACCCAACGTTTTCAGTATCCTGAACACTGAGGATGTCTACTTAAATTAATGACTTTCTTGACTGCTTGCAGGCAAGTGATGGGGAAGTTTATAATCTTTTAAGAAGGCTGAAAGGCAATGCCCAAAGGAGGGAATGGCTAATAATGTTTTATTATAAAAACAGATTAAATTAATCTTTGGATTAATCAGTTGCTCTATGGACTCACCTACAAAAATCTTATTATACTACTATCACAACACTACTATTACTGAGACAGTCTTTCAGTAAGCAAATTAATATCCATGCACCTCCTTAAACCAGTAGCTTTAATATATTTTCCCCAAAATTAAATTCATATTTATGTTTGGATGTCATTCATTGTGTTTGTTGGTGAAACATGTTTAAGATCAGCAACAACAACAACAAAAAAACCTATGTAGGATCGCTCTGAGTAAAGATATGGATCATGAGCTGTGAGATTATCTGCTGTGGCAGCCTTTTTCATAAGGCAGCTACACTTTATAGCCTCAGTCGGGTCAACTCTTGCTACAGCTCACAGTCCATCTGCTGATGTGTGCTGACAATATCACTGGTCCTAGTACAAACAACATTGAAATACCTTCACACCTGTTTACTCACTCAAGAATTAAACTAATTGTACTCTAGCAGAGACACAGGAACACTTATTTTCCTCTCTGAGCGCTTTGGCCATGTTTGTATTCACAAAAGGCTTAAACCTGACTTGTGAGCAGATTCAGCAGGAATATTATTACTAAGCAAACACAACAATGAATTTGAAACCTTTTTTTTTTTTTTAACTGTAAATTAAGCTTAAAGCTAATGAAAAAAAATTACAAATTACAGAACTGTATGTTAAGAAATGGAATGAGGCATTTATGATTCATTGACTGGTAAAACTAAATTGTTATGTCTAGCACAAAGAAGGGGAAGACCACTTTGACACAACTTAGATTTCACGTGTCTCCACTACAGGGAAAGCACTTTGTTTTTAATCTAAAATTCCAAGTATCAAAGTGATACTTGTAAAGTAAACTAGTGGACTGATCAGACCAGGAGGATTGTAGTAAATTTCAACATAGATAGTGACTTATTGTCATGTCCTGGGCCGTTGGCCCAGCGTTTTGTGTTAATAGTTTATTTCCTGAGTTTGTCCTCCCTGTATGTTTGTCATGTTCCCAGTGTTGTGACTTGTCTGCGTGTTCCTTGGTTTATCACTTCCTGTTTTATTTTGCCAATGTGATTTCCTTGTGCTTTGTGTTTAGCTTTGCTTCCCCTGTGTAATTAGTTTCATTTGCCTCACCTGTTGTTCCCTGCTGTTTCCTCTTGCCCTGATTACCCATTGTGTATTTAAGCCCTCAGTTTTCATTTGTTCTCTGTCGCGTCGTTGACGTTGTGTGTCCGTGTGTTTCTGTGTTCCTGTGTTCCCGTGTTCCCTGCGCCTGCCCTTCGTCTCCCTGTGCCTCCCTTCCAAGGTTTTTGTATTTTTGTGTTTCCCCGGTGGAATAAACGCCCTTTTAAGTTACCCCTGGAGTCCTGCGTTCTTGCCCTTCCTTGCCCGTTTCCTCCCCGGCCATGACAGAACGACGCGACCAAACTATGGACCCCGCAGATATAAGGACCCTCTCTGAGCAAGAAGAGAAGATCCAGGAGCTCAAGGATTTCTCCGAGAGAATTGTTCAGGCCCCCACCAGTCACCACCGGTTAATACAATTAGCTTTCTGTTGTGGACTTATTTCGTCCTCCACCTGGCTCCTCACCCATCCTGACACCGCTTCACTTGCCCATTCAATAATCATGCTCCGAAAGAACCTACAATATGAACTGCACAATATTGGCCGCCCAGTCCAGGGCAGGGACTCAAATTTTTTTCTTCAAGCCATCACTAATGCACCTCTCCTGCAGCCAGACGGCTTATCCTTGTCTCCTCCTCTCCATGGCCCCTCATCGCCACCGGCACTGCCTTGCTCTCCGGCCCTGCCATCTTCCATTCCACTCACCTCTCCCCAAGACCCGAGCGGTATAACGCCGCGGACATTGTCACCGCTTCACGCACAGGCCACCACCTCCGTGAGTACCACCGGGCTCGATATTATTGCGGCAAGTGATGAGACTTTTTCCCACTCCACCGTCGCGCAGCCCGACCTCTGTTGGCTGCCGCAAGATGTAGAAATCATTGATTCTCCTCTGCTAGTGGACATTCTGGATGCAGAGAATCGTGCCTCCCACTCCAACAGAAAGCGGAGGAAGCAGCGCACCCGGCATCGTCGCGCTCCCCCCCGGTCGCGCTCGCCCCTGTCTGCTGTGATGCCAGCTCGTCTCCAGGAGCCCCAGGTTCCGCCAGCCTCTGTGAAGCTCTCTGCACCCGTTCCTGTTTCGCGGGTGGGGGCAACCACGGACGGGCTGACCTCTGCGCCCGTTCCTGTTTCGCGGGGGGAGGCAGCCACGGACGGGCTGACCTCTGCGCCCGTTCCTGTTTCGCGGGGGGAGGCAGCCACGGACGGGCTGACCTCTGCGCCCGTTCCTGTTTCGCGGGGGGAGGCAGCCACGGACGGGCTGACCTCTGCGCCCGTTCCTGTTCCGCGGGGGGAGGCAGCCACGGACGGGCTGACCTCTGCGCCCGCTCCTGTTCCGCGGGTGGGGGCAGCCAGGTCCAAGCCTTCACAGCAGTTTTCAGTGTCGTCCACAGTGCCTCTTCAGCCTGTCTCTCAGTCAGCTGTAGCTCCAGCCACCTCCCAGTCTCAGTCAGCTGTAGCTCCAGCCACCTCCCAGTCTCAGTCAGCTGTCGCTCCAGCCACCTCCCAGTCTCAGTCAGCTGTAGCTCCAGCCACCTCCCAGTCTCAGTCGGCTGTAGCTCCAGCCACCTCCCAGTCTCAGTCAGCTGTCGCTCCAGCCACCTCCCAGTCTCAGTCAGCTGTCGCTCCAGCCACCTCCCAGTCTCAGTCAGCTGTCGCTCCAGCCACCGCTCAGTCTCAGTCAGCCTCTGTAGCTCTCCCCGCTTCACCTTCCCCAGAGCCAGCTCTCCCCGCATCAGCTCCCTCAGCCTCAGCTCTCCCTAGCTCTCAGTCTGTCTCCACGCAGTCAGCTCTCTCTAGCTCTCAGTCAGTCTCCACGCAGTCGGCTCTCCCTCAGTCTGCTCCCACGCAGCCAGCAGCTCTCCCTCGCCCTCAGTCAGCTCTAGCTCCAGTCGCTCTCCCTCGCCCTCAGTCAGCTCTAGCTCCAGTCGCTCTCCCTCGCCCTCAGTCAGCTCTAGCTCCAGTAACTCTTCCTCGGTCCCCAGTGTCAGCTGTTTCAGTGCCCTCTCAGTCAGTTCCCTCAGCCCCTGTCTTAGTTCCTTCGGTTTTGGTCCCAGTTCCCTCAGCTCCTGCTCCTTCTGTAGCTCCAGTTGTGTCAGCTCCCTCTCAGGCCCCAGTGTTAGCTAGCTCTCGGTCTGTTTCCACGCAGCCAGATCTCCCTAGCTCTCGGTCTGTTTCCACGCAGCCAGATCTCCCTAGCTCTCGGTCTGTTTCCACGCAGCCAGATCTCCCTAGCTCTCGGTCTGTTTCCACGCAGCCAGATCTCCCTAGCTCTCGGTCTGTTTCCACGCAGCCAGATCTCCCTAGCTCTCGGTCTGTTTCCACGCAGCCAGATCTCCCTAGCTCTCGGTCTGCTTCCACGCAGTCTGCTCTCTCTCGCTCCCGGCCTGCTTCCACGCGGCCAGTCGTCTCCCGGCCTGCTTCCACGCGGCCAGTCGTCTCCCGGCCTGCTTCCACGCGGCCAGTCGTCTCCCGGCCTGCTTCCACGCGGCCAGTCGTCTCCCGGCCTGCTTCCACGCGGCCAGTCGTCTCCCGGCCTGCTTCCACGCAGTCCCCTGCACCTCGGCTATTCCTCGAGCAGCCCCTGCTGCTCAATAAAGCAGCAGTGTGCCCTGTTCCGCGGTCCCAGCCTACGCATCCGGTGCCTCACTATGTAGGCCCCGTTCAGCCCATGGGCTCAGCTCACTCCAAGCCGATGGGGGTCTCCGCTCAGTCCGAGCCAGGGGGTCCCGCTCAGTCCGAGCACTCCGCGCCAGAGGGTCCCGCTCAGTCCGAGCCGATGGGGGGCTCCGCTCAGTCCGAGCGCTCCGCGCCGGAGAGTCCTGCTCAGTCCGAGCCGCCAGAGTCCTCAGAGTGTTCCGCTCAGTCCGAGCCGCCAGGGGGTCCCGCTCAGTCCGAGCCGCCAGGGGGTCCCGCTCAGTCCGAGTCTTCGGAGTGTTCCGCTCAGTCCGAGCCGCCAGGGGGTCCCGCTCAGTCCGAGCCTCCCGAGTCTTCGGAGTGTTCCGCTCAGTCCGAGCCGCCAGGGGGTCCCGCTCAGTCCGAGCCTCCGGAGTCTTCGGAGTGTCCCGCTCAGTCCGAGCCGCCAGGGGGTCCCGCTCAGTCCGAGCCGCCAGGGGGTCCCGCTCAGTCCGAGCCGCCGGAGTCTTCGGAGTGTTCCGCTCAGTCCGAGCCGCCGGAGTCTTCGGAGTGTTCCGCTCAGTCCGAGCCGCCGGAGTCTTCGGAGTGTTCCGCTCAGTCCGAGCCGCCGGAGTCTTCGGAGTGTTCCGCTCAGTCCGAGCCGCCAGGGGGTCCCGCTCGGTTCGGACCTTCCGAGTTTCCTGTGTCCTTGACCGCCCTGGGCTCAGGGGAGTCCGGGCATGTTGCGGCTCTGGTGTGTCTTCGTCGTCGCCGCCGCTGGGGGCGCGGTCGGCCTCCAGTGTCTTCTCCTCGTCTCCGCCGCCGCCGCTGGGAGCGCGGTCGGCCTCCAGTGTCTTCTCCTCGTCTCCGCCGCCGCCGCTGGGAGCGCGGTCGGCCTCCAGTGTCTTCTCCTCGTCTCCGCCGCCGCCGCTGGGAGCGCGGTCGGCCTCCGGTGTCTTCTCCTCGTCTCCGCCGCCGCCGCTGGGAGCGCGGTCGGCCTCCGGTGCCTGCTCCCCGTCGCCGCCGCCGCTGGGAGCGCGGTCGGCCTCCGGTGCCTGCTCCCCGTCGCCGCCGCCGCTGGGAGCGCGGTCGGCCTCCGGTGCCTGCTCCCCGTCGCCGCCGCCGCTGGGAGCGCGGTCGGCCTCCAGTGTCTTCTCCTCGTCTCCGCCGCCGCCGCTGGGAGCGCGGTCGGCCTCCGGTGCCTGCTCCCCATCGCCGCCGCCGCTGGGAGCGCGGTCGGCCTCCAGTGACTTCCCCTCGTCGTCGCCGCCGCCGCTGGGAGCGCGGTCGGCCTCCAGTGATTCCTCCTCGTCCTCGTCGCCGCCGCCGCTGGGAGCGCGGTCGGCCTCCCTCGTTGGGACTTTGCTTTGTGGCCCCTTGGCCCCTGCGGCCTCCTGTCCTGTGTGTTTTTTGTTTTGGATTTCCCACTGACTCCCCTGAACTGTGGACTGTTTTTTCCCCTGCTGTTTTTGTTTTGTCATAGCTCCTGAACTGTTCCTTGTTTTGACCCCCTGTTTTGGACATTGGAGCTCTCCGGCCTTGTGCTGTCGCTTTTTATTTCATCCGTTTGTTTTTTGTTTTCTCATCCCCATGTTTTGCTCTGGTTTTTGGACTGTTATTCAGCTTGTGCCATTGCTTTTCTTTGTTCTGTTCCTTTTGCTTATTGTTTTTTGCCCTTGTGCTCTTCCCTTGCTCCAGTGCTTCCTTGTGTTTTTGGGTTTGTTCCTGACTTTGTTTGCTCCCTGGCTGTTTTTGTTTCGGGCCCTCCTTCCTGGTCCCCCGCCTCCCGCCCTTGGCTGGTTTTGTTTCTGGTTTTGGCCGTCGGGAGCCGGCCTTTGAGGGGGGGGGTACTGTCATGTCCTGGGCCGTTGGCCCAGCGTTTTGTGTTAATAGTTTATTTCCTGAGTTTGTCCTCCCTGTATGTTTGTCATGTTCCCAGTGTTGTGACTTGTCTGCGTGTTCCTTGGTTTATCACTTCCTGTTTTATTTTGCCAATGTGATTTCCTTGTGCTTTGTGTTTAGCTTTGCTTCCCCTGTGTAATTAGTTTCATTTGCCTCACCTGTTGTTCCCTGCTGTTTCCTCTTGCCCTGATTACCCATTGTGTATTTAAGCCCTCAGTTTTCATTTGTTCTCTGTCGCGTCGTTGACGTTGTGTGTCCGTGTGTTTCTGTGTTCCTGTGTTCCCGTGTTCCCTGCGCCTGCCCTTCGTCTCCCTGTGCCTCCCTTCCAAGGTTTTTGTATTTTTGTGTTTCCCCGGTGGAATAAACGCCCTTTTAAGTTACCCCTGGAGTCCTGCGTTTTTGCCCTTCCTTGCCCGTTTCCTCCCCGGCCATGACACTTATTTTGCCATGGAGTTGCTGCTAGTTTTTTTTTTCTTGGTTGTTCTTCCTTTGTATTCTTAAGTGAGTTCATCTCTCATTTAAAAAAAAAAAAAATACGTGTTCAATGTTTCTCTTTTTTCCTTTGTGCTTATTTTGAAGTTACTTAACTGTGTTTATCTGTGCTTTTGACCGTGTACCTAACCCTCAGTAGTTTGACTTCATGGTTTCTTAAATAATTCTGTGCATATATAATCCTGCATCTTTCCCTCTAAGATGTCAAGTTTGCCTGCTTTTGTTCTCTCGTTCTACATTTTCCCCTATTATCCCCCATGTTTCTCCATGAGTGTTGGTGCTGCTCGTAGTGGATTTCAGTTTCCTCATTGATTTCTCTTTTTTTATTTGATTGACGCTCATTTGGATTTAACTTTGTTCATTTGCTTGTTTAAACCTGGACTCCTTAACTGTTTTTTGTTATTATGCTTCTGTGTACTAAGTGTATTAAAGTAACCCATTTCTGCCTTCTACCTGCTCTAGTGCCTTTTTCATTTTAGTCAGTTTTGTGAACGTAACATTAGAACGGCCAACGCAGGTCATGTAACTGTTAAATTTAAATTTATGTCAGTGAAATTAACAACAGGTGACTTAAAGTGGGAACAATGAGACAAACACCAAAACAGGAATGGTTTTTCAGGTGGAGGCCACTGATATTTTTCCCTAGCATTTGGCTAGGGTCAGTGTCACTACTGGTAGCATGAGACAATACCTGGACCCTACAGAGGTTGCACAGGTTTGCTGTGTCTGCCAGCACAGTCTCAAGAGCATGGAGGAGGTTCCAGGAGTTACTCTAGGAGAGGTGGGCAGGGCCGTAGATGGTTCTTAACCCATCAGCAGGACTGGAGGAGGAACAGGGTGAGCACTGCCAGAGCCCTACAAAATGACCTCCAGCAGGCCACTGGTGTGAATGTGTCTGACCAAACAATCTGAAACTTTAAAGGGTGGGCCAATATGAACATAAAGCAATTAGTTTAACATCTCTATGTTTTTAAAAATGTTTTGCAGTCATCATCCCCCTGCAAATGCGATGTTACATTTTCTGTTTGTAAGTTGCTCATAGTCAAGTCAACGGTGACAAATTTCTCATTTTAAACATTTTCATAATATTCACCTTAACTTAAATCCATACCTTGTTAAAGCTTATCTATATTTAGAAAGATTTCACAAGAATTAACAACTTCTTGACGAAATGACTTCTCTGCCATTGCTGCAGTTGTTGCAGGACCCCCACATTATTTTATTGGCATCATTTCAAAAAGCCAAATCCATGGTGGTATGAGAAAACAGATTTTTTGCTCATTTGCTATGAATACATTCTAGTTTGTGTTTTTTTCCCTCAACCACATATTATCCTTCAAGAAACAGACACCCAGACCAGACAACAACTTAGCCCTGAGTGAACTGAAGCATTTTCAGTACTGATCTGTTTTTGGTTCCAGTGTAAGTATGCACAATCATCTTTGCTAAAAATAACATTACAATCCTGTACTTGTTTGAAGGGTTTGCAGGGTTGCTTCCAAGGACAATGTCACGAAGATGAAAAAATTCAGGGGAAAAGGTTATTGGTTGCAGTCTATCGGGGGGGGGGCATGACAACACAGCCAGAGGGCACTACTGTGGCCAAATTATCGTCCAGATGGTCTGAATAGGTATAATTTCCAGCAATTAATTATTAAATGTCCATGTGCACCACATGGCCAGGATCCCTAAAACAGGTCCCCTGTTATTATCAAATGGATCAACTAAGATGACTGCTTTGATGCATGAAGTTAGGGTTTAAAAATTACTATTCTTATAAAAGACACATTGTTTGTAATGTAAAACAACATATTTTTCACATTTTATATATTTCACTATCATTAAAATTACTTTGCATATTAAACATGCAATGTAATTTTACTAATGGCATCACTGGTAGCACGTGCAAGCGCTCAAAAGTAAGCAGTCTCTTCCTTGTTGCTGAGAACATCCCGTGAACCTGGAAATGACACACAATGCAGCGCACTCACTCAGATGTTATTGGCATAAGAATCAGCCCCTGCTACTTGACTCCTTTTGCCAGATTGGGTCACATTTGACATCTCATATATTGAATGACAAAGACCCATTATATGATCTGGCAAATCTAAAGGGTCTTCTGAAGTACTTAAAACCTATTTTCTTTAGACAAAAGTCAGTATATTTAGTTGAGCTAGTAGGAGAACTGTCTGTGGTTTCTCATACAGAATTCTAGTTTTATTACTAGTTCACATGTTTCTAGCTGCCATAGGGAAAGAAGCAGAGTACACCCTGGACAGGTGGCCAGTCTGTCGCAGGGCTAACACAGAGAGACCAACAACCATTCGCACGCACATTCACACCTGCAGTATGGGAAATTTAGGATTAACCACCACCCCCGCAACTCTGAATTGGATAAGCAGAAGAAAATGGATGGAGAGATGGATGGATGCTCACATGTTTCACAGTTAGAGATTGCACATTGCAGTCTGTACAGGGGTGCAAAGTGCAGTGAAGGACAAAGAGTGAAGGGGGTATTATGGAAATTATTTATAATTAGGGGGTGCAAGTTAAAACAACACAACAAAGCACTGAGCTTGTGTGATCACTCAGTCACTGAGTCATAAATGCAAAATACAACCATCTGTACATGCAAAGAAGGTCAATCTTACAATAATGGGACTTCACTTTTTGACAGTGAGCATGACTAGCTTTGTGGTATATTTTGTACATGGTCTTATTCTAATGACTAATTTACATATTTACACTTTAAGACACTGCTGTGGCAGCCCTGTTCTGTGTAGCAGGCCAGAAAGAATTGTGATAAACACAAAGACATCTTAATTCAAAATATTACCCATAGCTTAAGAGAAAGGCAAACATTGTCTTGCCCTCTCTAATATAAATTACCCTGATGAAGCAGACCACAAAATCAAGAAGGTATGCATTTTTATGATCCCTGGAGGCCAGAAGATGTGACATTGTGAAGAACTGGTTATTTAGCCTTGTGCAACTGAGGGTATTTTATTTTATTTTAAGAAATCAGCTTTTAAGGGGATTCATTAAATGTGTCATCCACCTTAATGTCATATTAGCATGAGAATACCATAGCCACAGAAATGTGACTATAGGGTTGAGGCTAAAAGGTGTTACGTGGAAAGCCGACATCAGTGAATTATTAATTATATGTGTGCTTTGTTAGTCAACACCTTTACAAACACTATTCCAAGATTTACACGGACAAGACATGGGGCCACACCTCAGTGTTAAGATGATCCTTATTAAAAGTGCGTGTGAACTAAGTGAAACATTAACCTGAAAAGGCGAAGCTCAATAAATTACTCATTACTGACCTGTTGCTAAAAATGGAAAACCTGAAGACCTGTTATCAGCATGAGCTGAGTATGTACAACTTCTTAAAAGCTCAAAACTAATGAATTATAATATCAGCAGGTGTCTTTTTATTCCCTTCATTAATGCATATGAAAGCAATTATCTGTTCAAAATGAAGGATTCCTGATGTCTTGCACACACCCCATGGCCTTCAGTTTTGTGTTTTCCACAATGATGCTGTGATAATTCGCTTTCACCGTAAGAGCTTAGTTTTTGCTCAGTCACTCAAACAAAAGTATCGAATTGACTCATCAAATTCTCAAGGTGCAGCCGAAAGCAATTACGGAGCATCTGGGTGGAAGAGCTATAGCCAAGGCCTTTTTCTTACTCTGGCCCTAATAGAGGCTTGGCTTACAAACAAGATGAATCATGCTCTTCTTTTCCTTAAGCCTCAGCATTCTGGTGAAACCTTTCAGACTAGCATTGTATACTCATAACACCTCACTGCAGGAGACAGTGGGAAGATTAAGCCTAAACCAACATGCAGAAAATGCCCAGTTTTAAGGCCAAAAAAGGCTCTTGGCATTTTTTTTTTTTTTTTTACACTCAGTTACATTTAGTTGCTGTTAAAAACACATGCATCTTTTGTTCAAAGAGTTTTTAATGTTATTTTTCTTGTCACATGTTAATAGGTGTCTGACTCATGTAAACAAACACTACAGTTTAAAAGGTATGTAGAATGTAGAAAAGATGAATTAATGACTCAGTGTACTATTGTTCCCTGCTGCAGCATCCTATTCTTCATCTGCTCCACATCAACATATGAGTAATAAGATAACACGATGGGCACTACACATAAAAATTATGTTGTAAAACGGAGGAAGCACAGCAAGGCAACGAGACACAAAGCTTATTTCCCACAAAGGGCACTTGCCATCATGATGTTTCTGTAAAGTTTGGTGTCACTGGCACAGATTTAACAAGATGACATGGATTTACACCCATCTGTGTCTGAGTCAAAAAATAAGCATTTGTCTGAAGACAGACAATCTCACAGCGGTGCGCACAGTGTTTCAGGCAACCAAGGGAGCAATCCAAAACCCTGCTTAAAGCATTAAATATAAAAGCAATATTATAAATCTCACAAACAGTAGAAAACACAGAGCAGAAACGAGGATTATTGGACTCCAGGCATCTAAATTAGGCTGCAGAATGATTTTAGCACCTCATCTAAAGTAAACGTGTACACAATCCAAAAAAAAAAAGAAGAGGATTACATTGAAATGAATGAAGCTATGACTTCTTCTGACGACACATCCCTCTTTTTTATTATCAGTCGGAGATTATATTCACAAATTAATCCATTCAAAGTTTTGTGCTTGTAAGATTAGCAATGCAATACACAACTTATAAAAGCAGTGTCTATATAAATTAACTCCAGTGACCTTAACAAATTGGAGACATACTTCTGTTTAATTTTTTTTTTTTTTACAAAAATATAAAGTAAAGATGTCTTACCACAGTAAATCAGTGAATAGCCATCTGATACCAATGTTCCACAAAGTAAACTAACCCACAAATAGTCCTTTAGAAAACACGATCCTCCGTTTCATCTTGTGTGTTTTCCTCTATCTTGGAGGGAAAAAAAAAGTATCAGTGATGAAGAAAACTGAGCCACAATTGACTTGGTCGAAATTGATAAAAAAAAAAGCCAAAAAACATCTGCATTAGTTATTCAGTTTTCTTGCACTTTCAAATAAAAACATCAAATAAACTTTGCAAACACTACCCACTACAAGCAAACAAAGAAGATTCAATAGGTCTGTTTGTCTGCTAATGCAATCAGAGGCTGCTAGCTAGTTACCTAGTCTGGTTAATTAACCCCCAGAGGTTTAGACAGAGCAGAGGCTGCAATCTCGATAGGCCTACTGGGCTCAATCAAGACCACAAACTGAACATTGTATATGGCATAAAACTGTTGTAGTAAACACATTCTCTTCTCTCTGCCAAACCCTGGGGAGCTCTTAATCAAACCACAATGTCGGTGCCTGTGCACAAAATGAAGAGAAGAATGGAGAGAAAATATCTAAAAGTGTCTGAACTTACAGGCTTTTGGCCTTTTATTTGACATCCACTGTGACATTTTAGCTCCGCTTCCCCAACTGAGACTGTTTTTACCACAAGAAAGCACAATATATTGTGGGGATTTTACTTCATCTTTAATTATGCGCTTCACCTTGTATGCTATTTTTTCTCACAGATTTTGCATAACGCAATTAGGGCAATTTCATTGATCTATGTTTCATCATTAAACACAGATTGTACTCATTAGCAATCTGCTCTAATGTAACTGTTCTCCCATTTAAATGCAATGCTACAGAAATCATGGGCACGGTCTGACCAAACAGACAGACTGACTGTGCTGTTGCTGAAAAATGCAGACTTGTTCAATTTTTAGTTCAGTTACACTAACGAAAGACTGACTCAAGTTATTGAGGCATGCTGAGTTATTTAAAGCGCTTCAAAAGTGTTTGGAAATTTCTAAAAAGCATGACTGCAGAACCATGCCTTTATTATTATACTAGCACAGCCCCAGGACCTCTTGTGGTGGTGCTGGGTCTATTCTGGGTTGCAAATTTCTGGGTGGAGCTGAGGGAGACTGGTGGAAATGTGAACACCTTGCCAATGCGCTGCACAGCTATTTAAATCTGCGTTCTTATTGACCCGTGCTGCTGATCACTTTGCCTGTGTCTATGCCTGTGCAGTCTCCACATCATGCACCTGGCCCGGTTCCTTTTGTTTTATCCTTTGCACTTACAACACGCACCATGTCCCTTCATTGCTTACACGACTTGATAGCGACTTGTGGACTTTCTGTTTACATCCATTAAGTTAAATAAATATTTGTTCATTTTTGTTAATTTGGCAGTGCATCTTCCTTCTTCGTTTTGGCATGGAAGGAAATGAAACTGATGAAGAATAAAAGGGCACGGGATATTAGAAGACATACTTGTGCAATTTATTGTGAATCTATTCAATAAAGGTTTTGTAGTAAAAGAAAAAATAGTTGGTAATTGACATGGGCTGAATAACAGTAGCCATTTCTCTAATTTCTCACTAAGTACATAAGTGCTAAAAATCCCCAAAAGACTATGTTTCTCTTCAAAATATTACTGGATGTGAAGCTATGAAATGGACAGGTGGGGAGAGGAAAACAGTAAAGGTTCCAGTAGAATCACCAGAGCTAAACAATTATCCTTAATCAAGACTTTCTTGTAAATCATGACAAGGTCTTGCCCCCAAATTACCCAAGACAGGCACAAAATAAATATTTAATGCCTTTTTTTTTTTTTTTAAATGATGAGGCTCAGTAGCAAGCATGCAAAACTGTGTTCTGAAGATCTCCACAAGTTGGAGAGGTGGGGTTAGGACAGCATTGAGGATTCCAGTGAAATACAAGCTCACTGACCAGAATGACTAGAAGAAGGAATCTTCATGCAGTAGCGTTAAACAAAAGTTTTATATTACAATTTTGTCATAAAAGTTTAGGTTGAAATTAACAATTTAAACCACATTAAAATCACCAAAATGGGAATGTGTGGAAGAGCCACAAGCAAGACATCCACAGAAAACAAGCTGTTTTAATTTGATCAGTGCTTTGAAAGAAGTGGAACATACTGTATATAATTGTATATTATTTGATATTCTCCAATATTTCTAGCTTTTTAAATGTGCAGTCTTAGCGTTAATATGAGCGCTGCTTACAGGTCTAATGTCATGCAGAATTACCTTTGTATGGAGCATTTTACTTTAAAATCTCTACACCTATAAGATGGTCTAAGTTGTACATATTGTATTGTATAGAATAAAGAAAATACACAATACTGATACACTGATAAGAATAGCACTCTGACATGTGGACAGGAGTAACTCAGGATCGAAAAGCCTGTTCTTAGTGTACAACCATCTCAGAAAGACAAATCATCTAAATGATGATTTGTTTGCTTCCTCAACCTCCCTCCTCTGGAGACTCTGGGGATCTCCAATAATGCATTTCATCCTTTGTTTCTTATAACCAAGAGTCACAAATCTTTCAGCCACAGGGGGCTTTGTCACTTGAATATAAACAACTGCTAAAATAATGCTTAATAACTGATGCTAGTAGTCTCTGGTTAAAGAATGTGCTTACTATTTTTAATCCACTTTCACAAATTTCCCCTAGGCTACATTTTAAAAATCCCAACAAATTCTCTCCATACCAAATATATCAATCTGTACATTTGTAGATTTACAGGTTGATATATTTGGTATGGAGAGAAATTTGTTGCTTTTAAAGAAAACCTCTTATTTCTATTTTTGAACCTGTCCTTGTAGAAAATTGGGGATTGGATGGTGTTGAAAACAATTTACCCTCCTGGGCCAACAAATGCTACCAGTGTAGGTCTAGGTGTTCTTGCAATTCTGTAAAACAGTTTGGTTTTATTTAATTTTTAATCAACAGAGACATTATTTTTACTGTTTTTTGGAGCATTTCATGTTTTTTAAAGCTGTCACTAGGAATCAGATAATACGTTATTCACTTATTATTTTAAAAGCAAAACCAGCTCTCTCTGTTATAGATGTAGAAAACATCATTACTATGGTACCATGCCTAAAAAGGAAAGGAAAGGAAAGGAAAAAAGAGAGAGATACCTGCAGGAATATCAGATTTCTTAGATTGTGGGTACACAGATCTGTTAAATCTGCCCTCTACTCTGCATGTAGCCACAAAGTAATTAGCACACAGGCAGATGGTTGTTTATGGAATGTGTAATTTCTTTGTAGTTACAGTGTGTAAAATTTTCTCTACTAGTCGGTAGTAGAGTCGTCAACTGAGTTCTGTTTTCGTACCCCTCCCAAATCAAGTGCATAATCCTAGCTATGGTGACTGCTATAGGACAATCATGTTTTAGTCAGCCAAGAGAGATCAAAAACATCAAATTTAGATTGTATCTCACTTCTGACCGATGACAGCAATACTGAGGTGAGTTGTTGAGGATATGCTGAAATTTTCTATCAGTAAGCACTGCTATTCCAAATATATTTATTAATTTTAACTTTTTTAAAACAAAATACAACCCAAAAGCTCAGCAGTACATTCTATAGAAAAATAAATAAATTATAATTAAAAAAAAATAATAATAATAATCAGCAAGCACTGCTATTCTTGCTGCTGTTAGCCTCTGTTAGCTGCTTTGTTAGCTGGTGTTACTGAAACTGTCTGTGAAGGGGATGCAACATTATTGGACTCTGATGCTCAGTGAATTAAGTCTCATGATGAAAGAATGTAAACAAACTGTTTATTGGAGGGAAACTGTGATTTTTAGGATACTCAAGCCTAAGATTAGCTGGTATAATATGAGCAAATAACCAGCTGTTATCAGTTATATGGGCCTCCGATGGGAGGGTCCAAATCTAACCTGCTGACAATAAGTAACAATACCGGAAATAAATAAATACTTTTCCCATACAATAAAGCCCCAAAGCCCCAACATACCTGACAAACCTCATCCTAACTGATCTATTTCTTGTGATGTGAGCACAATGTTAGCTGACTGACCATTTGAGTTACACTAGAAATAACAGAAAGAATGCAATTAAACATATTTTGCATATATAATATGGTGAAGAAGTAACAACCCTCAGTCATAAATTTAATGTACGTTTTTCAGTTCCTCTAAGATCCCCAAAGGTTTTATTTGGGATCTTTGGCACAGTTCAAAGATTACTTAGAAAAGACCAGCTTCATGAACTAACATTAGAAAAATATTAAAACGGATGTGGCTCCTTTTACAAGTCAGCTAGCCAGTTTTCAAAAGCCAAACACTCAAAGGTTAGATTTTTTTTTTTAAATCATGGATAATCAATGAGCTATAACAGCTTCCACAAGTCTAAGCCACGCCATATGTAGGATCTAGTCAGCATACAGGAAAGAAAAGGACAAAAAAACCCATACCCAAAAAAAAACAAAAAAAAAAAAAAACATAAAAGGTTTAGTGTGTGTGCATGAGGACAGTTTCCCTGCAAATGCATTGATTATCACTGCTAACGAAATTTATACTTATCTTTTATCAGCTCCCAAAGGTGAGGTTAACTGATTTTATAAAGGCTGTTAAGAAAAAAAAATCAAATTGTCATCTATATTATGGGCATCATTAGATATAAGTCAGCCATAGATCAATATAGTCTTTATTCACAATATTACACAAACACAGCCAGAGACATAAAAACTGTTACGAGGGTACAGCAAGAGTTGAGACAAAAAACAAAAAAAAAATTCAGAGCTTCGTCTTTAGCCCCCTTCTATGCTCACTTTGCAATGCTGCTGCTTAGTTATCATATCTCACACAGTCGGGTTCAAGAATGCAATGCTGCCTTTATAACTGTCATTTCCAGGTGGATGTTTCCCACAAGCTAGAGGAAAGAAGAAACATTCTTCCTCTCTGTGACATTCTGTCCCCTATGAGATATAACACCTTCCATCTGTAAGGGAAAAAAAAGAAAGAAAAGAAAGAAATCTGATTTGCCGAACAGTTACCTGTCCGACAACACAGTGGCCACTGTTCAGACCTGTAGATTTGCTCTCAGCAGTCATCGGATCACACCTTACAGCTCCAAGCCCATGTTCTCGCTCCTCAAGGCAAGACCACTTTGACACTCTCATTCTTTGCCTTTTTTCATTGGCTTCTTGACTATCACAGCTATCTGTAATGGCCAAAAAGAGGAATGACTATCTCTGTATTTCTGTACTGGAACAAACAAGAAACCTCTCATTGTTCCCCAAGTGTATCCCTCACAGTGAAGTGTTTAACAGTGACCAAGGTCACTATTAGTTCTGAGACTGTCTAAATTCTAAATCTGAGATTTGGATGGCTGTTATCTTTTGTCCATAATAGCTTTGGAATAATAACATATTGTAATATAAACTGTGATAAAACGAGCCTCAGTTTGCCCTCCTCAATGTGATCCATCAGCTGTGGCAGGGAACATTGTGCCATATTCACTCCTACAGATGAGATTAGGTCGCCACTGAAAGATGCACTCATCCACCTGCGACTCCTCTCTGGAAATGTCACTGTGACACGAGAGAAACTCGAAAACCTTAAAATGTTAAGGAGTTCTTTTACGAACGCTTGTCCCAAAAAAAAGCTTTTCCCATTACTTCGCAGCAGTGAGAGAATTCGGAAGGTGTGTGGTGTTTCTCCCACATTCAGAAAATGAACTAATGCCCAGCTAGCAAAACAAGACATCATGATTATTGGAGTCGTACAATCAGCCCACAAATTCTGTGCTTCTGCACGAACTGACTTGAGTTTTTGCCATTGGCATAATGTAAACAAACAATAAACATGAGCTGGGAGTAGATACAGGTATGAGCTAAGTTCTTTAAATCTAAAAATGCAAATGCACTCTGAAATGTAAGGCTGTTACTATGGAAGTGGCTTTATGGTATTGGTGCATTTGTCACAGTGATTGAATTTAACCTATGGATTGTAAGCATCGGATCATAATTGCCAGCAGAAGAGCACAACAAACCATCTATTTGACTGAGACATAATTTCCATGTTCACCCGTTGATGAAGCAGTTAGATATATACATTCCTTCTTTCACTGATATACAAAAAGTTAATGATGAAGCTAAGCTGCAGGAGATGCTTTCAGACACAACTATCAAACAGTGTTTCCTGTTGTGTTTTAACTTCTGGATACCACCTATAGGATAAATAGCAAAATCCCAATCTGTATTTTTTCTGCGTAATTTCCTGGCCCATTAATGCTGGAAAACATATATATTTTATATTGTGTGTGAAAATGATAATCACTGAGACATACTGAAGAAATTGCAACATTCATGATGCATACATGATAAACTGCATAAATCTATTGGAAATTCTTTCTCTTTTTTCTACTAGTGAGCGCTGTGCTTTCTCATTAAATCAGCAAGTCTGTTTCATTAAGTGTTTTATGACTGACTGTAGAGGCACATCAAAACAACTAAATATTTCCAGCGGAGATAAGAAAATATGAAAACATCAGGTTCAGGTACTGTTAGCACTCAGTGGCATTTATGTGATTAGTAGACGTTGAAATTATCAGCTCTGCCCACTGCCTGAGAGCAGCGCCCTGCCTTAAAGATCTTTCCCATTCAATTTAACGGCATGTTGCTCATGTCCTCTTTAACTATTTGGCTGTGCCATTTTGAGGCAGCGCATCACTTCTGCTTTCTCATTGGCCAGGACACTCTACAGTCCTAGCTGAAGATGGGTGACCGTTACCTCCCACCCAACTCTGCCGCTTCACTTAGCTCAGATTTAATTAACTCCAACCAGGCTTACTCCCAAAGTGATAGCTGCAGAGGACTGCCCATTGGGGATTTTTGATCAAGCAGTGGACAAGAATACAAACTAGGGCTTCAAGCAGTAGGAACACTGAATCACAACCTGGTGATTGTGATGCCAAGGCTAGTGAAATGCATACTCTGCTCTGTGGACAGAAGCTTTCACATCCACACCCAACCCTTTATACTTGTGGCATCCCTAGCCTCACTCCTCTCAGATCCCTCTCTGATATTTCACTCTTGTGCTTAATTAGGCCCCACACTTAAACAATACTCTCAGCCTCTGAGGGTCTGCTTTACCAGCACAAAGAAAGAGAGCAGTGGAAGAGAGAAAGGGGTGGGAGATGGTGGGGATTCATATTCAATTCACACAAAACTACCAGGAAAAACAAACGAAAAAAAAACTCTCTCTTCTGCTGACACCCCATTATTCACCTCTGACTCAATGGCACCCCTTGTGGGTGTAAACCAGATGACAAACACATGCAGAGACTGGGGTTGATAATACATATAATATGTGTTCGACATAGCAGTGTGGTTTAATGCTCTATTTAAAGGGATGTGAGAATGTCTTCATTTAAAATGACTCTGTCCGTATGTTCTAGCCTACGTTCTTCCTGGATACCAAGTGATCCATGAGGACTCCTCCACAACAGTGTCAGCAGCACTTGACAAATGTGCTAGCCCTGCAAAATGCTTGTACAAGCACAAACATATCTGGACTATTTATCTTCCTGCTGGAAAATTTATCAGAATATGAAAGCATATCAACCGCATCCATTTTGTTTGGAATCAAATCTGACAATAACAGGCAGACATTGGGAAGATGATAGATGGCAAAATCTAGAAGAAAACAGAAAATGGCAATTTCACACTAAAATTATTTTATGTTTAATATCCGGTTGGTTTCCTTCCAGCTATTCACATTTCAGTTGTGCAGAAGCAATTCTGAAGTTTGATGTCCCATGAAACAACTGTGGTCAGAGATACATCACTGACTCAACCTCAGTGTAAAATATTTTGCCCTATGGATAGATCACCTTTCTTTAGCTCTAAAATTTATCAAGTATACCATGCAAACAAATAAACTCTTCTCTGGCATTTGATGAATGCACAGCTGTAAATGTTTGTGAGTTTACTGAGGGTGCTTTCTGTTTTTTTCTTTTTCTTTCCACGAAATGCGAGTGTGTCTGTGTTCCTCGGAAGACGTGTCCTGGTCTTGACCTGTTACCCAGCTTGTACAGTTCTTAGAAGAAGATATATTTGATGTCTGTGAGCCTGATTATGTCTAAGAAGGTTGAGCATAGCTATTCTGAGAGAAACGCTTTTTTTTTTTATCCTTTTATTTCAAATGTAACTGAAATTAATTATCTAAAAAATTAAACAATTTTTTTTTTTCTGGTCTGTATCATAACATTCCTGTAAAGACTGTGCATGTGTGTGCATTTAGCAAACCTAGCATCAGAACAAGGAAGAAAGGTGATTTTAATTGACTTTGAATGTGGCATGCTTGTTGGTGCCAGACTGGCTGAGTATTTTAGAAACTGCTGATCTACTGGGATTTCCCCACACAACCGTCTGTAAGGTTTAGAGAGAATGGTCCAAAAAAAAAAAAAGGAGAAAATGTCCAGTTCTCGGGGTGAAAATACCTTGTTGATTCCAGAGGTCAGAGGACAATAACCAGACTGCTTCAAGCTGATATGAAGGCATCAGCAACTCAGTGTTGTGCATCTCTGAATGCACAAAATGTCAAACCCTGTAGCAGATGAGCGACAGCAGCAGAAGACCACACCAGAAACCACTCCTGTGAGTGAAGAGCAGGAAACTGAGACCAAAACTGGAGAACAGTGTGTTGGAAAAACATCATCTGGTCTCATGAATCTCAATTTCTGCTGTGACATTTAGATGGTAAGATCAGATTTTGGTGTAAATAACATGAAAGCTTGGATCCACACTACCTTGTACCAAGGCTTCAGGCTGCTGGTGGTGTATTGATGATGTGGGGGGATATTTTTGTGGCACACTGTGAACCACTTAGTACCAACCCAGCTACATTTAAACACCACAGTTTATTTGAATATTGTTGCTGACCATGTCCATCCCTTTATGACCACAGTGTACCCATCTTTTGATGGCTGCTTCTAGCAGGATAACACACCATGTCACAAAGCTCATATAATTTCAAATTGGTTTCTTGAACATGACAATGAGTTCACTGTGTTCAATGTTCATGGCCTCTGAAGTCACCAAATTTCAACCCAATGCAGCACCTTTGGGATGTGGTGGAACGGGAACAGACCAATCTGCAGCAACTGTGTGATGCTATCATGTCGATATGGACCAGAATCTCAGAGGAATGTTTGCAGTTCCTTGTTGAATCTATGCCGTGAAAAATTCAAACAGTTCTGAACACAGAGGAGGGTCCAACCAAGTGTTAGCAAGGTGTAACTAATGAAGTAGCTGGTGAGTATGTATTTTTTTTATTCACCTTTAACTGAGCAAAATGTGTGAGTAGCCATTATCCAACTTGATAATTATAATTCATTACTTCACAGTTCTGCAAATTATGTTTAATCTCACCTTGACACTAACTACAGTCCCTCTAATGCCCTTAACACAGAGCTGATTCTTGAATGACAAAAGCAACAGGATTCCTAACTGTGCTGTTCTAACACTTACTGTCACTGTAGCACTGTACTGTATAGAGTAAGTGGCACATTTTTCACTCTGTCTGTTCTCAGTGAACAGCTTGAAGCCTTGCTGGGCACATTAATCCTCCAGGATGGGGCCCTTTAGAATCATTTATTCACAGTGAGAGGTAAAGCACAGAGAAGTCAAAGGTCATTACTTGGTCAGCCCAAGCCTGGAGCATTTCCATCAATGTACTCTCTCCATCTGGGTATGAGGCTACAATGACTGAGGCACATATTACTGGGAGTAGCACTTTCTGCAAAATTGTGGTCACTGGTATCTCAAGCAATGCTGTTGCAGTTGGATTAGCATGTCCCATATGCTGTTGAGTGCTTACAGTAACTTGAGTTGACAAAATTCATGCAATTACATTTAAAACCTAAATGCATTGCTCCAGCAGCATATGTATTGCAGTATTGATCAAAAACCTTCAGCAAGAAATTCCACACACATGCAGTTATGTTATTCAGGGTCAAGCACTGTAGTACATAAGAACTCTAAGGCTAAACTCTCTCTGCCAGGAAGCTTCCTATTCATAAGATGGGAAACAATAACAGCATGAGAGAGTTCCAGAATATTTAAATAGCCTGAAGAACAATTCATGATTTCACATAATTACTATTCATGGATGTCTACTCAATATGGGAGGAATATTGAGCTTTTCTTTGCAAAGACTGGGTTTTCAGTGGCACAAATTCATTCTGTAATGAATGTGGTCCACTCACATATATACTGAAACCTTTTCAACCAGTTTGCAGAGTAAATCAAGTGTTTCGAATTATTTATAGATAGAAATGATTTTTAGTTTTGTCAAATGCTTAAAACTTATCTAGAGTTCCATCTCTTGTCCTAATGTAAGTATTGAAAAATAGAAGGAAAAATGCATTCACTTAAAGCTTACAGAACCTGTCATACTGTGGTTTGAGGTACTTTCATGTCTAAGAACTTTCACAGTATTCTTGTTATAAACAACAAAAACAGTGGTGCTGTTTTCTGTAGTTCATAATCCCTTGTTCTGTCTCCACCCATCTTCCATTTTTGGCATTGTTTGTGCTTCCACTATAACAACTCATCTCCATGTGCTCTCAGTAATTTGCCATTACGGTTGCCTATGGGGCCATAAAGCAGAAACATTGATTGAAATAGACAATGATAACTATGGCTGGGTTCTATCTTGGTC
Organism: Archocentrus centrarchus; assembly: GCF_007364275.1. Lineage (NCBI taxonomy): Eukaryota > Metazoa > Chordata > Actinopteri > Cichliformes > Cichlidae > Archocentrus > Archocentrus centrarchus. The sequence continues at coordinate 6,151,671 of NC_044355.1, read as the reverse complement.
CACAGGAGTGTGCACTGAGGCACATAAAAAAAGATATGCTTCTTCCTTAAAGTAATTCTGATTGCAATGGGAATGGCTTTAAATCTATTCCAATTGAATGTGGATGTGCAATTTGTTTAGTGATTTTCTTTTAAAGTTTCCTTTCTGTTTTTTTGCCTTTTGTAAATGAAGAAAAGGAAATGGAAGAGAGGCAATTTACATGTTTCTTGGGTTGGATTTAAACTCAGACTGACTCACTTAACCATGACGACACCCTAAACGTTGTGTTCCAGCTAAAGATGTGAAATGATATAGAAGACCTCAAATGTTACCTAGTGTGGAACAGGGTCAATTCTCAAGTCAGACACTGCCACAGGGTTTTCCCACAAACATTACTACTTTGCTATTTTTATCCCCTGATTCAGGAGAACTGTAGAGTAGCAGGGGCAGAGGAGGTGCAGGATCGCAGAAGGGTGCTTTAGTCAACAGACTTAGCCTAATGTATAAAATGTATATATATAAAAAAAGAAATTCTAAACATTTTTAGCACCGTGCATTAGAGGGGCTCTGATACTCAAGTGGCATGATGAGCCCTACACTCACAAAGTCAGAGATACAGGTTAAAAAGGTTTGTCTGGAGTTGTAATACACTTGAATTGTGCCCTCAACTTTAAGATCTAATGCTTTATATAACATTCCATCACATCCTCATAGAAAGCGGACCATCTGGAGAATGCAGACTTGCTCTGAAAAGTTCTTTTCCAAGTGAAAACGGAGCCACATCTCTGTCATCGCATTGCACCTCAGGCAACATCCTCACTCTCCATCTGAGTGCAGTAGAAATCTTAAGTGCTAGAGGACTATTTGAAAACCTTAAAAGCACACATACTTGCCTTTGTCTCCATATTACTTGCTTTACCCTTTTACATAATCATACAACATTCATTCAAGTAGCGAAAAAAGTGAATTATTTTTACTCAAACCAGATTCCACCCATCAGTTAGGTATGAGCCTTTCTGCAAAAGTATCAAAGGTTGATATTCCTACCACAGTTATTACCACGGTGCAACTGTGAGATGGGTGGGGGTAAGCAAAGATGAATGTACTCATTCAGCACTCCACCCCACCATTCAATTCAGGGGAAGTGTCCTTGTATGTGTAGCCGCTCTTGAAGGATATGCTTGTCTGACTTCTGAAGCTATGCATTGAAGGAACAGGCAGCAAGCAGACAATCACAGAGGAGCTGAGTGCGTCCATTAAGGTTGTCAGTTAGCATGGGCCTTGATTAATTGCACACTGCATAGTTGCAAATTAAGGTAGATCTCAACCCCATTCCCCCCGCAAATAATTAGGTAAGAATAGATTGCCAGAGAGAGAGGAGGGTGAATATCGGGTGCCTGGTGTCACTCACTCTGTCTTACATGCAATAAAAGCTCTTACACTGTGTTAAGCATGGGCAATAATTGTGTGTGTAAGTATCATGAGGAGTACTGTATATTTGTGCAAGGGTGTGGTTTGTGTGAGTGACTGAGGGTGAAATAATGGTGCTGATGGTGAATGCAATTATGTCTGCCCTCTGTGAACTGAGAGTAAGCTTTGTGAATAGAATGTCTGCTTGCATATGCAGGCATTTTTTTTTTTGTTACTGAATATGTGAAAAGAGAAAAAAAAAAGAAAAAAAAGAGTAATGCCAATATATGTAGAAGTGCATTGCAGATGGCACTTTTATCTTTTAAGTAACATTACTGGAGCTGTGGTTACACATGTATTTTCAATGTGACGTGTACCTTTTGATCATGCTGGGGTGCATTAACTGTCAAGTTCCACTGCGGCTTTTAAATCCAGTGCTGGTGTTGAATCCAACACAGCCACAACCTGAATTCAACTAACACTGGACTCTGGGGAAAGGTGAGCACAATTTTAGCACAATCGAGACATTCTTGTTCTTGCGTCAGCAAAGCTATAGCCCACAGTCAACACTCCCAACACTCTGCAACAATTCCTCAGCGGTGACACAATCCCACCAGCTATGGCCTTGATCTCAGAGCAACAATCTTTTCTCTCACTTCAGTGATACTAAAAAGTCTGGCTCTTTGTACCAATCCACTATTAATATACATATAACACTGTCTGCCATATTTTAAGTCCGCTATCTCCTGTCCATCCAATGTAACTAATTTGCTTCAGTTTAATCAACTCAGCTGTCTTCACTTGCCCCAAAAATGACTCATGCTTCATTTCCATTCATATTTAACTCCAACCTGAGTCAAGATTTCAGGCTTCAAAATTTTCTTCAAGTTTCTGGCTTATGTGCACGAGGTACATGCTGCTTGCAATGCATGCCAGGTATAACTGCATATGAATAACAATGTATTTTATTCCATCATTTTTTGTACACTTAGGCTATATGCAGGATGAGTAAGAGAATATTTTACATTTGTTGCAGTTATGTCTTATCATTCTGCTTGGGTGGGCTGACTTACTGTAAATGCATATACTGTATGTAGGCATCTTTATCCTACTGGGATGAGTTTGTATGTATGTCAGTAATTATTCATTTAGACTGCATAGCTATAAAACTGCACAGCACGATTAAAACCAAGGCTAAGTACACAGCATGTAGCATTTGGACCGATACGGTAAACAGAAAGCACTGGTCTGATGTGTGAGGACTGGACAGTGAAGGGGATGCATGGAAAGATAATTTTTTTTTAATGTGTTGATCCTGCAGGGAAGGACATTGAGCCTTCTCCCAGCTGGACCGAGCTTAATCTTCTTACAGGCCATTTGTGTGGAGTCCATTAAAAATGGAGTCTCCCTTTACAAAAAAGCCTTTTCTTTAACTGTTGGTTAGGCTGCTCACTTGTACGCTCCCACGGGGTTAGGTAAGTGTTTACACACACACACGTGCGCGCGCGCTGTGTATGCGAATATATGCCTTCTGTATCTGTATTTCTTTTGATCAGGGTCAGTCCCTCAGAATAGCAGTGGGAATTAACCTTAACACCCACATACTCATTTAATCTCTGTTCATAGTGCATCATTTTCTATCCTCCCACACACCCTCTGTGACTTTTAATATCAAACAATAAAGCAAAAGAGTTTATGTACTATAATCAAGTTCTATGAAAATAAATCTCAAGATTGTTGATTCAGTGTTATTAGGTTACTGAATGCTGAAGTGACCCAACTACACATACACCAATTCTTCGCCAACCAGTGTTTTCATGAAATATTAGTTAATAGAAGCAATTTTTTAGAAGGCAAGAGCCAATTTTGTCTTCAGTGGATGCCAACTGCACACTGGCAGCAACAATTATATCTTGACAACAACTGATGTATGGTCACAGAGGTAAAAGAAAATTCTGTAGCGAGACAGGCTGTAGAATGATAACGTCTAATTACATTTGCCCAGCATCTAGTCAGCTAGTTCAGAGTTAGGTCAAACAAAGGGGCAAAGGGTCAACAACCTCTGCCTTCACTGTCCTCTTCTATAAGAGGCTCCATAGAGAAATGTTTTGAAAATACTCTGCCCTGATATGGCCCAGTGGTGATCAGAGAAGGGGAAAAGGGTCAGAGTCTGACAGACTCTCGAGACAAAGCCACTCACAGCACTCATAGCTGTCTTTTGGGAAGAGGTACTCGATAAAAGTAAATAGGGCATGCGCTGCCAATTTATAGGCATAAATCAGTCAATAGTTGGAGGGCAAATTCTGATTAGACAGGCCTGACCATGCAACATTAAAGTGTGGAAAGATGCAAAGCAGTCTGTTCGAGACATATTTCATTAGAGGATAAAGCCCACTGATTTTCTTGGGGAGTTTCTTGGGGATGTTATGGGTTTTTGAATTGGGGCTGTCTTTGTCATGCTACCATGTCTCTTTTGCTTTCTCATAAAACAACAAGCTATTTGCTACACAGCCAGAGCTTAAAAATCACTGTCAACAGATCTCAGCATGTGTTTTTCAAACACTGATCAAATGGCTTTTGAGATGTGGATTTCCTAGGAAGTGTACATTGTTTTTGTTTTCCAATTTGAGCAGTGGGTATAATACACCTTATCATAACACTGGAACTATGAACTTCAAATTATAAAAGAAAAAAAAATGTTTATATATATTGTGCCATAGATAGAGTGTTTGTAGGACAGCATGGTGAGAGTCATGCAGTGTGACAAAAATAAATACAGAAGATATGCCACAAGGGAGCACTATAATAAAAGAACTGCCGGGACGAGAGGTAGATTATGGCTTAGCTTGAACATACTACAGTAAGATGGTCGTGCTCGTTGGTGTGTGCGTATTTGCGTATTTTCTGTACTTGGGTGTGCTGTGTCTGTCCTGTTGACAGGGCCAGAGCCAACCAAGATGCAGCTTGAATTCTTGTTGCTCGATCAAAGTCCCTGGAGTAATCTCTTATAAGAACAGAGCGGGGACAGGCAGAAGGATGCCCATTTCATTCTGCAGTGTATTAAATCCCTACACTCACAAACCAGTATATTCCAGTGTGGCAATGTAATTTTGTACTGCATGTGGATACAACAAGCAAAGAAAAAGGGGAAAAAAAGTATTCATAAGACTGGTGCTGACACTAAACCAAGATTGGAATGAAGAATAAAGGATGGCAATACGCCTCAGTGATTGGCCAGTGGAGGAACTCCCCTGTGTCCAAGTAGATATGTCTCTCCTTCTCATCATGGCCGGGCAATTTTGTCCTGGTTATAGCTCCTCCATCTTCTCCCAAGCTACTCCTTATATCAGCATTTCAATTTCCTCCCTTGTGCAGGCACTGAGTACTAACCTACTTCAGACTTTCTCTGAGACCAGAGAGAGAGGCAGCGAGAGGGAGAGAGGGAGAGACGACAGAGAGCGAAGCTGAGGAACTGCTTGGTTCTCTCTTCAGTCCTGTTTCCGGTTTCCCCAAGGTGTGTGGATGTAGATTCAAATAGAAAAATGCCCAAAGGTGATGTTGTGGTTAAGATGTCTGCCTCATGAACTACATACACCCGTTTTCCCAAAAGACTGCCTACTGACAGTACTTCCTCTCCTGTGTCTCCTCTATTGTCAGGGACTGACTAACAACTACAAATACCTAAGAAAAACAGACAAGTAACTGAAAAACTCGTGTCAAAGAGAAATAATTGATGTTTGCTTTAGGCATATGGCAGTTAGGCTTTTGCATGATGTTATCTGTCTCCAAAAATGCTGTACATCTCAATGGTCATTTATAATCATTTCCTGAAGTAAATTTCATCAACCTGGAAAATAAAAAGCACAAACCCAAGTTACATTTGATCAGATCAATTTGATTGTATTTTATTAGATTTGCTAACACGTGCAATCCCACCTTTTCAAATGCCTACAACTGCACTTCTGTGATATTAGGTAATAACGTTCAAAGAGGAGACTGAGAGAAATGTTCCTGACATAGCTACAGTAGCTACAGTAAGCCACCTGGAGGCTCTGAACATTAGGGGACTCTATCTTTCTTTGCATCTTCATTCACCCTAATGGTTAATGCCAAGACCAATAACTTTCCTCTACATTATTGTTCTGAAATATGTATATCCCTGTTGCTACAATTCTTTCCTTCCCACTTCTTTGGTTGCATCTTTCATTTCTGCAGCCCCTTGACAATATTTTTGCGTCATTCTCTATTTTCAGTTTTCTCTGACTGCTTGCTGTGTATCACTTTTTTTTTCAGTGACCCAGTGCTTTCCCTTCCACTGTGAAACCTAGGAAATGTTATTCTTCCTGTTGCCCAGTAGTAATGAAACATTTATTCACTTATAAGATTTCTCCCTCCAAATCTTCCTTTGAAGTTGTCCTTAAAAATACTTCTGCACAAGCTCGCAGCCTTACATGTCCCCTAAAGGACAACAAACAGAACCAGAATGGAGGCAAGACTTAATCAAACGCTACTTTGAATGTGCATCAATAGTGAGGACTTCATCTGTAGTTGGTCGCTGAGACAATGCAGCTCTAGAATAAAAATGTTAACTGATTCTGCAAAAATGGTTGAACATTTATATAATGTGTAGGGGCCTGCTGAGCGGTACCGCTCTATGTCTTCATTTAGGTTGTCACACATCCTATGAACCACTGTATTTACCCAACCAGTTGGGCAACAACTCTGTTCCATTGTAGTTCTGAATTAAATGGAACTTTATGGAAGTACTACTAAGTGCTACTAAGATATTGTCAGACCCCTAAAAGCACACTGATAAATTCAAATGCAAATTATGATCTCAAGAAGAAAAGCACTCTTTCGTGTGGTACTGCTGTAAGTGTACCGCAATACATTTAACCCCTAGCCTCCATCACTTCATGACTGAGATGCAAGGAAGTAAGATGGAGGCTACTTATCTGCATCCACAAAACCATTTGGGACTATGAATGTCCTCATACCTGCTGCCACAGCCTCCAAGTGCTGCCTGAAGTGATGTGAAGGTACTCTCCCCCTATTCTCAAAGTGGGACATTGCTTCTCCCCAGAGAATGTAAAGCTCCTAGCAAGTGTCTGCTTTTTTCCTCAGCTGTAGTGTCTCTCAAAGTCTGCCTGACATTTAAAGGATTTGAGCCTTAAACTATCAAAGGGTGGCATGGCTGGGACTGTGGGAGAGCCGTGGCTTCAGCCCTGAGTTTGATCTGGCTTGGGGCAGTATGGGTCAGTATCCCAGATTAGGCCTGCTTTGGGAGACACTGCCTCAGATAAACCCATAGAAATTCAGGTATAGCAAATAAGTCCTAGCAGCTTCTTGGCCTAGATAGACAGCTATGGGGCAAGGGTCTGAATTCATTACTGGCTAACAGATGCTTTATGTGAGTAATATGGTCACAGTGGGTGTAAGCACTTATGCCAAAATTGTAAACTTGATCTCATTCCCTCATTTCTGTCCTAAACTTTTTTCCACAACTTGAACATAAATGCACTGCATGTAAAATACAAACAACAGATTTCCTTCTACTGAGAAAGTAGAGAATATGTGTCTCATTGCTGAAGAGGTTTTAATTCTTAGCAATTCATAAGGGGTTAAAAAAAAATCACCTGAGTTGACTTGAGTGATCATAAAGAAGTGTCTATGAGAGAAAACTACAAGATAAAAAAAATATATATGTGGACGAAAAGGCACAACAATATTGTCATCTATCCCTGTAAAGCCTGGTCTCAACCCTGGCTTACATAACATCATGAGAAACAGCTCCAACATCCACCTTTCTCTCTAAAACACAGTGGAACATGCTGCAGCCTCCCAGATCAAAACCGTGTAGAATCCTAATGACCTCTCTGAGCTGTACTAGACTGAATCCCACTGATACTATACTATAGCACTCTGAGTTACAAGTGAGTCAATCCTTTTCTAAAACTCTAAGCTCCTTACTAGCCTCATCCTTCAGGAATTCAGTGTCTTAGCACATCATCAAATAGATTTTTATAACTTTAAGCTAAGGGAATGTATGTGTGTAGGATTTTTAATGCCAACTGACAACTACAGTATCATAAATAACAGAGGTTGCACAGGATGGCTCATCAATACGTGCTGTTGCCAGAAGGTTTGCTGTGTCTCCCAGCACAGTCCCAAGAGCATGGAGGAGATTCCAGGAGGCAGTCACTTACTCTAAGGTCCTTAACCCATCAGCAGGACTGGTATCTTCTCCTTTGTGCAAAGAGGATGAGCACTGCCAGAGCCCTACAAAATGATTGCCAACAGGCTGCTGGTGTGAATGTCTTTGACCAAACAATCAGAAACAGACTTCAGGAGGATGGCCTGAGGGCCCAAAGTCCTCTAGTGGGCCCTGTGCTCAATGCTCAGCACTGCAGAGTCCAGTTGGCATTTGCCATAAAATACCAGAATTGGCAGGTCCACCACTGGTGACCTGTGCTTTTCCCACATGAGAGCAGATTCACCCTGAGCACATGCGACAGATGTGAAAGGGTCTAGAGAAGCTACCATAAATGTGTTGGGTCATTAATGGTCTGGGGAGTCATATCCATTGAGGGGCGCACAGACCTCTAAAGGCTAGGCAACAGCACCCTGACTGCCATTCGGTATCGGGATGAAATCCTTGGACCCACCGTCAGACCCTATGCAGGTGCAGTGGATCCTGGGTTCCTCCTGCTTCTTGACAATGCCTGGCCCCATGTGGCGAGAGTATATAGGCAGTTCCTGGAAGGAATTGATACCACTGACTGCCCCCTGCACTCACCTAAATCCAATAGAGCACCTCTACGACATTAGGCTTTGACCCGTCCGATGCTGGCAGGTCACACCTCAGACTGTCCAGGAGCTCGGTGATGCCCTGGTCCAGATATGGTAGGAGATTCCCCAGGACACCATCTGTTGTCTCATTAGGAGCCCAGACGTTGTCAGGCATGGATACAAGCATGTAGGGGCAAACTACTGAATTTCATTTTGAGTTTCTGCAATAAAATTTCAGCAAAATAGACTAGCCTGCTGCATCATTTTTTCACTTTGATTTTCAGGGTGTCTTTGAATTCAGCCCTCTGTAGGTTGATAATATTAATTTCCATCAAACAACGTGACACCCTTTCATTTCTAACTCATTACCCAGTCCATATCAGTATAAATATCCAGCATGACCCCCCCCCCCCCCAATATTTTTGAGCAGTATATTTTCATACCATGTAATAACAACTGAATCTCAGCTTTCATTGGAAAAAGACGTCCTTGACCAGTATCTAGTTATTTCTATTTCAAACAAAAATGTGACATCAGAGCTGTTAGTGCTTTATGAAAGTGACTGTGGCACATGTGCACTTAGTAGAAATAGTCTCAACAGTCTCCATGGCAACAAAAGACCAACTTTCTAGATTTCCAAAAAAGTTAATTATCTGTGTTATTTCCAGTTTGGATCAAAATAACTTGGTCTATGTATACATACACAGTACTACTAGTACTACTACTACCACTAATAAGAATAATCACCCTTACCTGCACCAAGGATAGTAGAATAAAAGAAGAGAAAGAAATTATTAAGGCCTTTAGGAAAATATTAAAAACACAACAAATATCAGTGGTAGAACTATATTTTAACTATTCTTCTTATCTTTTACACCTCAGAAAAAATACAGAATTCTTGCATCTCAAAATGAATGCATAATGGCCAGAGATACACACAGATTCCCATGATCACTTTCCTAGTAAACACCTTATGACACAGTGCAAACACATAAGAAAGCCTTAAGCTTTCGTCGGTGGAGCCACCCTGCACAGTTCTATGTGACAGTGGGATTTAAAGGGTGGTTAACTCCTAATTGGACTTTAGTGACTGCTGATGAACCAAACCTATTTAAAGATTAACCCATAAAGAACACTTCAAGAGATGGAATTTAAACCCTCCTTAAAAAGAAACATGGCAACTAAATATGATTTTAAAGCCCGCAAATAAGTAGTTTAATGATTTAAAAGCTTAAATGGTTGTTCGGTGATAGTCTCTATAAAAAGCTTTGGCCAGCAGGTACTGTATATATCATGTGGATTTACTCTTAACCATTAAAATATAGATGCTGAGGATCACATTTTACAGCAGCCCTGGCCCAGTCAGCTCAGCCAGGCAGCCTGTAACCAATGTGGAGAGTGGAAAGTGAGTGTATAGGGTGAAAAATTACACCCTCACACCTGTACTCACCCATATATCTTTCATAGAGAAGTTTTTTTTTTTTTTTTTGAATGGAGTATACCAAGAGCAGATAGAAACACTGGATTGAGATGTGTGAAGGTGTGCATGTGGGTTGGTGGAGCAGTGAGATTTTGCACTCTGTCTGGGCATCCTATTGTGTTGTCTCCTATGACTGTTGTGACAATGATAATTCTTAAGGAAAGCGAGTCATTCACTATTCTTTATTGCGGTACTGAATTTTCTCATTTACATTTCCTAGAACTCAGAGACAGGCAGAACACCACAGAACATTACCTCCAAAGGTCATAAAGATAAGTCGGGGTAATTATTTTGTGGGTTTATGAGTGATAAGCACGTTGCATGCAACTCCGGCAAATTCAATCAAACCAATCATGGACGATAATGCGACAATAAAAATAATTAATCGGCAAAGTTTCTTTGTATACCTAATGATGAGACAACAATTATATATTCCACGCAAACACTGGAGTTTTAATAAGAATGAGCAGTACCGGATGTAATTCAACAGACGCATACATAATTAACAAAAAAAAAAAAGTAATAAAAAAAATAGAACAGTGCTCTGGCACTACCTTTTACATTTCATTCACGTCACAATCCTCTGGGATATTTGCACTTTTTAAAAAAAAAAAAAAAACATATTTAAATGAACAAAACACCTTTGTGACTTCAGTTTTTGATTATGCATCCAAATTAGTAAATAAGTTTACTTAACATTTTTCATCAAATGGCTTCCTCCTGATGTGGCTGACTTCACTGGTCTCTTCTATAACAACAAAGTAAATAACATCAGGCTACTCAATTCATTACTGTTCTATGAGCAAAACAATATTAATAAATTGATGGCAAGTGGTTTGGACTTCTTTCCCACTAGTATAACTACTTTGGCAAAAAAAAAAAAAAATTTAAATATACAGTACATATTAAGTTGCCCAGAGTCAAAGCAAAATGATTTAGCTTTGAATGATTGTGTGATCAGAGAACAGTAGTAGGCTGCAGTAATTTCCAGCTATACAGCGCCAGGTCAACTCGCCTTCCATAAAAAGCCTCTTGTGGTCTGAGAGAGAACCCAACAAAGCGTTAATTACCCGGGCAACAGTGGAGAACAAGGTAAAAGGCGTGTTAATGAAATACTAATAAGGTTCCAATTTGAGTTCCTCGGCTTTTCCATTCTCTAAAGTGATCTCAAGGACTTCAGTTCTTTCATAGCTGGTCTCTGTTATTTCTAATTACTATCACTCACATGACAGAAGGCAGTTTAGGAATCATTATTTCTGGCAAATGAATCCTTTGTGTGTTGTCCTTTCACGGAGGACACACAGACCGGTTTACTGGAAGTCAGAGAGAGAGACAGAGACTGAGCTCCAGCTAAAGTCCTAAAAAAAGCACTGCTTCATTGTCTCATCAGGTATTTTGCTTCCTCCATTGTTTTTGTCAACAGTTGGGGAAGACAAGAACCTAATTTTTGAGGTCTTAAGAGGGAGAATGTTTAATGTTTTAATTTAACTACTGTAGTTTGGACAGTAGCTGCATTTCGGTAGGACATTGAGTCAGGGCTAAGTGGATGCTCATTTTCCTTACAACTACAGAAATACTTGACTTCAAGTCTTCTGAGTTGTCTAGTAACTGTAAATCTAAGGTTAGGATCTTCAAGAAAGGTAATGGAATTTCCACTATGAGCATCCTGCAGGACCAAACAGCCATTTCACAAGACTGTGCACCACAAACAGATAACATAAGTCAAAAGGAAACTCTTCAACTGTTGGAGTGGAGCAAGTAGAGGAAAGCAGACAGGGATGGGAGCTATTCTCAAAGACATTTGAAGATACGGCAATTTCTCTGAGGCAATCATTTGATGCTCTCCTTCTGTGATGGCTGAGTGTCACTACTTTTGCGCTCCCATCACTCAAGTGCATCCAGCACTCCAAGAAATTGATTGTTGGAGGATAGGGCTGCAATAGTGCACATATAAGAAAGTATACATCTATCCTGAAATAAAACAGTTTCTTTTAGCACTGTGCAACTCTGTCTAAAGATGGATTTCTTGTTGATGGCTTCAGTATTAGCTCAGCACTGTGATGCAGTGATTTTATTCTATTTATTCCCCACTTGACACAGTTGGAATAAATGACCAGTCGTTGTGCCATATTGAGAAAGTAAGACACACACAAACGATGAAGAAAAACGCTTCAAGGAAAGAATAAAAGCAGTTTTGCTGCAGAAAGGTCAACTGGTCAACAAGTCATTTTTGAGATCTCCAGTCTCACCAAGTACACGAGCATGTTTCTTTGTGTTTAAAATATTTTATTCTACTAAGTCCTAAAACTTAATAACCACCTAACCTAGACTAAATCGCCATGTTTCTTTAGACAAATACAAAGATTATGATATTGATTTATATAGTATGTGTATATTGTCAGCTCCAGCAGACCCTTAACAGCTGTCGTACTATCTGCTCATATTACACAGCTGAGCTCTGTGAACCTCTCATCCAGTACAGCTCCCCCATATCAGGTACAGAAAAGGATTAGTTCAGCAAATTACTTGCCTCCTCTGAGCAAGTCCCCAGTAATAATTGCAGGTGCCACTGCAATGATTAAAGTATACTGCACAGCGAGAGGTTTTATTTTTTGATACCATACGCTATGCACTGAAGTGACTGAAGGTCAGAGAATGACTAGTAAGTAACATTTTTCAATTACTAGAGTCTTATGATAAACTGTCTTTAAAATCATTCATTCTCTCTCTGTAGGGTCACGTGGAATTGTTAAAAACAACAAAATCACATCCAATAATTTCTGAATCACACCATCAATGCCTGCACGTCACAACTGAATATTTTGATTTTCTTTGAAAAAGGAGAATAAACTCTTAGACTGGGCTAAATTGTGAAAGTCAGAAACGCAGAGTTCAGTAAGTCATATAATTAGACCCTTAAGACTCTTTGTTCTCTGCTTTCTGGCTGGCACAGTGTGTCTAGAGACCCTGCATTGCTTTCTTTTTGTCAATATGAATTATTTTTTCTCATGCTCATTTTTTTTTTTTTTGAAGACTTGTTGTGAACACAGATATGCAGTGATTTAATGCTGAAAAGGCTTCCAGTAAAAGCCTTTTAAACCTACTGTTCTCGCTCTCTTTTTTTCACCCTCTCCATTTGGCTCATAAGACAACACTTGGGCAGACAGTAAGACTGTGTTTGCAGTACTTGCACAGTTAGTGGTCGATAATAACTATGATGATAATGGGATTCTGGCTAGTATCACCCACAGCTGATGGCATAAAATGTGATTATCGTTTGACATTCAAGAATGGCAAATGGTACCGTAAGACTGTCACTACAGCTGTCTGCATTATCATTACCCCACCCCCCACCCCCGGAAAGGGGTATTGTTTTTGGTACGTTTGTCTGTCTGTCTGTTTGTTAACAATATTATAGCAAAACTAGTCTGATTTACACCACATTTGCATAAAATATGGCCAGTGACCCCTTTAAATGAAATTTTTGCTATAATTTGGTCAAAGTAAAAGGTCACATTTTTTCTGAAAATGTTGTGAACATGATAACTTCATAATTTCATACCATAAATGCATCTACTAAAAATCTCGGACGACTTAGTTCTTACCATAATAATGCCACAGAAAGTATTTTCAGGGGTTTCAATTTATGATTATTTTAGCATTTCATATTCCTGGTTCTTACTTAGCCATTTGCTAGTCACTAAGACTCATATGCACCCCATTAAGATCTAATGAGATGTGGTAATTATGTGTTCTAGAACTTCCAGGGGATTTGTGCCACCTAAAGATTCTTCTGCCAGGAGGCTGAGGCACAGCACTGGCGGCTGACTTTTTGTTCAGTCGCTGAAAGCATCTTTTCATGCTTGAATTTGTTTAAAAGTGAAGCTGGGCCGATCCAGATTCTGGATTCATGGGCTCCTTGAATTTAACATTTGAAACTCCATTTACATTCAGTTTACATTCAGAAAATGAAAGTTATTTTAGCTTAGCTTTTTAAACCTTGGAAAATTATGGGCATGGACAATAGGACCTGTGTGTTATCTCGGTGATTGTTTGGAGAGTGGCAAACATTCAAATCAGCTGAAACAAGGTTTATGTATCAACCTGTTAGATGGAATTATTTCGCTTTTGTATTTTTCTAACTAAAATAAAACAATTTTTCCTCCTCTTGACATATCATATTTCAACTTGATTTTCTAATAGATACTTTGAAATATTGTTTTACAATAATAAGAGGAAAAAAAATCAGCCCTAAATAATTGATTACATGACAAGCTGTATTTAAGAATAGTGATTCTTTTACTTAAACCCAGAAACAAATGTGAAATACAAGAAGTAGGCGTCATTTCCTACAAAATGCAACAAGACAAACATCAGAATGGAGATGAACAGGGAGGGCATTGTGGCTCATTCAAGTGATGTTGTCTAAATTGTTTGTCAAGGTAGAGGGTGTTCTGTTAGTTGGCTCTCCAAAGCATTTCTCTTTTGCACCCTCAGCATGATATCTCCACCACACTTGGCTCTGTGACACTGGATTTAAACATCTGCAAAACCTTCTCCAGGCTGGAGTGGAGAGAGGAGACTCTGTATGTTCACAATGTCCCCATCTCAACAGCAATAAACTCAAGACTAGAGGTCAAGAATATGGATTAGCTAATTACCAATCTGTGATTAAAGTACATTAATATTCCACTCAGTTATACACAAGATATTCCAAAGACTAGATATTACCATTGATATCAACACATTTCTGCTATAGGCTACATTTGTGTGTAGTCTTATCTTGCCAACTCCAAGAACTCTTTAGAAATTGCATGGGAACTGCTACTGAATCCTAAATATAGCATGTATGTTTTTTTTCTTTCCTAGAGAGATGGGAAGGAAGAGATGGGCATCTGCCTAGTTTGCATTCTGCACAGGCTGGGCGATTCAGGGCCTGTCAGGCAAGAGCTCTCTTTCTCTAAGGTGCCTTTGAGAGCTTGGGAGAAAGAGATGCATGTGAGGAGTTCTGAAGTAGTGTGAACTTCACACTCGCCTAATCTCTACTCTGGATCCGTCTGTCGTTCAGCGGAAGCACCAGCTAGCGGACCTGGCACTAATTCAATCACTGATTCGTGATTGGCAGGGGAGCAAGCTGTAGCCCTGGGGAAGTAAAAAAAGTCCCTTTTGTCCTTAAAGAAAGATAGGGGGTAGAAAGGCTGTCTCCCTTTAGAACCAAACCAGTGGTTGCCATCTGTTGGAGCAGGAACTTAAAAGATCAGAAAAAAAAAAGGCTAGAAGAAGGGAAGAGTATACTATCTGTTATGCCCTCTAAATACAAGCATAGCCATTGTACCCCTATATATTTAAAGAGTATTGTCGCTATCTTTCTCTTTAGTTTTTTAAAGTACATTTTGAAGGACTATTAACTGCTGCTGTAATGGTTGGTGGCAACACTCTTTAGTCAAGGAAAGGTGTTATCTGCATTATGCTACCATGCAGAACTTCCAGAACAGTATTCAGCACATCACTATAAGCACATAATGGAGGGAAGAGCAATGTTCAGTCTATATATATCTTTTTTTCCCAGTTATATTTATTATAAATATTTTCTTATGGGGTTGATGCAAAGCATTCTGGCCTTAAATATTTTGAGTTACTTATTAAGGAAAAACATGTATATGTCTTTCCTTCTTTAAAGCTGTGCATGCTGTAACTAATACTTGTTAATGCGATAAATACTAATAAGGCAATTCATTACATTCATCTGTTTTTTTTCCATTTGTTCGGCAACTATTTTAACAATTTAATTTTGTCACTGCAAGTGTACACAAAACAGCACTAACATGCCAATAAAAACTCAGAATCCACACAAGTAAACAAAAACTTTATTTTAAAATTTAGAAACTGTCCCCTGTGTCCAACAAGGTAAGACAAATGAAAACATTCAGGCATATAATTGAGCTACAGTCTCTAAATACTTACAAGCACTGAATTAAGCCAAAGGGTTATCTCTTGCTCCATTATTAAATTTGAATGACTCTTCTCCAGAGAGTGACAATATTATGAGAGGAATAATTCCATCTGTATGAATAATTAAAAACAAAGTTACCCAACTTTTTCCTCTGTTCTGTCTCTAATCTCACGAAATCTGAATTATAAATCAGCCGTCACACTGCTCATCTGCAGACTGTACTGCCTTCACCATTTCTCTGAAATCCCTCATTATGGTGATTAATATCAAATTGTATTCATATACCACCACTGGGTGTTAATATTACGATAGAAATGATTAGTCAAACTTTATTAGCAGAAGCTAGTCAAATTATAATTGAAAAAGGATGAAAATAGTGTAAATTCTTGCATATACGAAACACAAATGTTCTAACGGTATTTATTGCTGTAATATCTATTGCAATCTTACTGTTCCATGTGACATCAGTGATTATCAGTGAGATGGTCACATTTTCTAAATTGAATCTCACTCCACTGAATATTGAATCTTACTATACTACAAAAAAAAATTCGGTTCGTTTGCCAACAAATCCCTCCTACAAGATTAGGAGTTGAGCCCCTGAAGGTTCTTATTGGAACCAGATATTATATAGTACCAACAAAAATGACCCATTTGAAGCATTTATGCGCTTATAAGACCTTATGAATACATCCTATCATTTTAATTTTTTAAAAAATTTTACAACAGCATTTAATTTATATCCAAAAAACTTTTATTATGCATGATATGTCATCATTTTGCCTAGCAATCACCAAATACCGGACTAAAATCAGAGAGCAAACAATACTGTAGAGTGAGCACGTACTAGTTAAAGAATATATCAAACCTGACAGGGAAATATGCCTCACATTAAGATGTAATGTAGGTGAATATTTAATGTAAATGGAGGATGTGACTGAGTGGAGTCATACTGTCTTCTGTTTTCCACTGCATAATGTGTGAACTATCACAGCTTGAAAAAGCAAAAACAAAAACAAAACAAACAAACAAAACCTCTTGTTACATCAGGCCATTGCTCAACACGATCCATCCCTCTGTGTCACAAACATACATAAAGTCTACAGCCACATTGAGGGCCTTTTTTGAAGCTCCTTGACACCACAGATCCAAATCCAGGAGAAATTTGATATATATGGTTGAAATGAATAGAGTAGAGTATGTCTGAGGAATTTTAAAGTCATCCTGGGAATGTAACCAGTTCTGCAGATGTCAAGGTGGATATTTAACTTTTTAAAATTTCACTTGCTTTACTGTGAGCTGATAGGAATTAATTGGAGATCTACTTTTCTTGGGTCTTGTATGTCTTTCATAGTTCCCAAGACAGCACTTTTTTTTTTTTTTTGGAACAGAACTGTTTGTGAGAGACTCACTTCCTAGTGGTGCTTTCCAACATATTATGTGTGCTCTTGATACAGCAGATACTGCATTAAGATTATCACGCTGAGACACCAATTGGGAAAAACAAGACACAATGAAACAAGTCATTTTCTATATAAAGCATATACTGTGCCATCAAGTAAATCACAACAGATAAATACAAAAGAAGGCTGCTAGATGGGAGCTGAGGAAAAAGAATCAACCAAGAAGTAAATGACTGTGAATGGATCTGCTCATGCCAATAATTGTCTTGTGCTTCTGGGGGCGAGTGAATGGTCAATCGAAACTGTTCAATAGCTACGCTATTAGTGATGCACAGTGTCACCTCCACCAGGGGATATGGAGAAGTAGCCCCCTGGCCCATAATGGGCTAGTGATAAAACAACCACCTACACTGGGACTCCCATAAATGACTGAGGCATTTGATCTGAAGTAAGGAAGGACTGCTGAAGATTCATGTTGATGGAAGCTGGCTACATTAGTTTTTGTAATAAACACTAGTTGTAAAATATATAATTTTTTTTCAGAATCAAGCAGAGTGGAGTAATTCTGAATTTTCCATCTCATTCCAGCAATATAATGCCACATATTAAAATAATATGGCTAGATATTTTAGAACTAGGTACAGACTTGAAGCAGTTGGATATCTTCCCTAATTTTCAAATATATACAATAATAGCATGTTACTTCTGTTCTGAAGCGAATACCCAGAAAAAACAAAACATGTATTAAATATGTATTCAATGATTGAATTTATGCAGGAGGTGTTGTGGGTGTGCCATAATGCACCGCGCTTTCCTAGTTTAAGAAATGCAAATCACCTGATGTTGATGGAATCCAATCACATTGATGGAATCCTTCCACGACTGTGGCTATGAAATATTTCTGATTCTTCAATTGTTCTTGATGCAGCAAAAGTAAAAGACAGCAGCACAGAGAGGGATATGAGTAGTGCAGAGAGAGACAGAGAGAGAGAGAGAGTGAAGAAATGGGAACAGAAGCATAGAAGAATGACAATAATAGCTTCGTTGTGTAGAATATACCAGCCGCTTTTATTGCATTTCTTTCTCATGATTAAACGAAGGATGAAAGATGTTGTGCACCACCATGTGTACACTTTAAATGGGGTAATATCTTATTTATGCAGGACACCATTGTCCTTAAGAAGAACAGGCAAATGTCTTTTAGAAGAATGTTTTTCGTGCCATATTCTCAATTCTACAAAATTCTACATAAAAAGCACTGGTTTTGTTTGTGTTGTTATTCATCCTTCCATCCATCCATCCATCCTTCCCTCCTTCCCTGTTCTTCTTAAGGTGAGAACTGTTAAGGTACTTTATCGATCAGTTATGAGAGGCTTTTTTGCATTGTCTGATTTCTGCAGTGGGTGGAGAGGCTTGCTTGTTATTTCAGTCATTGACTTTTATATAGGCAGTGGTCTTCAAGTTATACTTGTATCAATATTTGTAGAAAAACACTGTTTACAAATCAATACTTAGAAACATAAAGCCAAATTAATAACATTACCGAAACCAACTGATCCGTGTTGTTCCATGTAGCTGATGTGGATATTCTTAAAAACCTACATTATATCATATTACCAAAAAAAAAAAAAAAAAAAAAAAAGACTTAACCATGTAGTGAAGGTTACTCAGCAACCCTCTCAAGAGTGATAAATTAACAGTTGCTTGACAATTTGGCAGTAATTCCGAAGATATTTCCCTTTTGTGTTTCCCACTAACTGGACAACTGCTGCAGGACAACACTGTGCAACAGACATCACTTTGAATCAACACTGGGTGACAGTTCCTTCTTTTGAACCTCAGCTCCGGCACCTCCCAGACTCTTAACCTCCTGGAAAAAAAGGTTCAAACAACTAAATCGATAGCAATTTAGGGCAACACTCTTGTCACTTCCTTCTTCTCCTTCTTCATCTCCCACCACCCAGACTGCACCCTAGGAGACAATTTGCTGTGCGACACTGTTCTGATAGGACAACAAAGAAGGTCTAGGACAAATGGCTCTTTGGAAAGAATTGATGGGACTTTGATCTGACAGGTCCACAGATAAATGTGATTCATACCACTAAGTGTAAAATATGGCACGCTTTCTTTATGTCTCACATGAACGGCTAAAAACAAAACAAAACAAAAAACACAACAACATAGATTGCATTTACATTGCCCTGGCCTCTACTTCTTTGTAAGGAATGACATCAACTCCATTAACTGAGACCTCTCTGTATAGCAGTGGAGCAGCAGCAGGTCCTGATGGTTACTGAGAATGCAAAATTCACAGAAACTGAGAGACGATGCAGGCAGATGGTTTTCTGGTGTGGGGTGATGAAAATAGAGACTCCAATGAAGAATATCCAAATGACATTTGCCAGCTGTTGGGCATGTCCATGGCTTTAGGAGGGGGTTCGGAGATGTTCATTCTATTAAGTTTTTGTAAAAGTTCAACTTTTTTCTATTTACTAAGAAACTCAAAGTTTCTAACACCTCTATTCCACTCTCTTTATTTTGCCACCCCTTTAATCAGTCCAATATTGTAAGAGCCATTCATACATTTCAAATGATTCTGTGTCATAACAACCCAACTTTCTTGCTACACCTGGCTGGTGGATGCTGATGTTTAAATGCTGAACCTGCTTTTCTGTCTCAGAGAGTAGATATTTTACAGCCCACTTCCTAATCTATTACCACCATTATCTTCAATGTCCCCTGAGATTAAACTGAGAATTAGGGTCTATCATTCACCTGGCATCTTGTGAACAAAATTAGAGCAAAATTATAAAACCAATTTCAGCACAATATATCTAGATACTGTACATCTAATGCCCACAAAAAAAAAAAAAAAAAAAAATCACTTTTTTTTTTTGTTTTACACAGGGTCTCTGCAGACTGTTTTTGAACTACAAATATGGAGATTCTTTCTAAAGTGCATGAAAATAAGAGGAAGTTGAAGAAGAAAAAAGGCAATCAAATATTAAAGACTCTCTTGGGCACTGGCATGCAACAGCCCTGTTAACCTGACCCAACTCCTTAGCTGTTGCCAAATACAGCTCCGCAGCACTGAAATATTAACTGCCTGCAATCTGTGACACACAAAGGTACTGAGAAGCCTCGGCGGGGTGGGGGCTCACAATTGGTTGACAGGTCATGAAAATGTAGATATATGCCTTGTTATATATGCTGTATAAAGTACATGCTGTACACATGTAGACTTTTCTTTTTATGATTAATGGCAATGAAATTTTTAAGAGCTTAATATGGAAACTTCTCTTTCCTTGTAGAGCAGTTTCCTCTTTTCCTAAACACGGTTAAATAAACAAAGAGTCTAACATGAAACAACATTGTGTGCTGTATTAAAATAAATAAATAAAGATTGGTCACACATCAGCGTTTGCCTTTGGCCAAAACAATGTGGGCAGCGACTTAGCATTATTAAAAAAAGAGTGATCATGGTCTCTGGAGATTCTCTTCTATAATCTCTTCTCGTGGCAAAGGGATGTTTGCCATTTCAGTGATACATGTCAAACACTTGCAACTGTTATAATACACCTCTTTGTATTAAAGGAAAGGTAACAATGACACACAAGCCACCACTAAGTGTTACTGAAATTAAAATTTAGTAGCACATGCCTCCAGTATTCTTTGGTGTGTTTGTGCTGTTGGCAAACTGCTAAATTTAATCTCAATGAGAAAAGTTAAAAACAAAAACAGAGGTGGTAGACCTAGTTGATATAAATGTATCTAAGATAAATATGAGACTGATTGTATGTATATATACAGCATAATATATTCAAATTTACATTTAATTGTGTAAAAAATAAGTGTACTATTCCTATACTGTATAGTCAGGTATGCTAGTGTGCTATCAGTTGAATATTATAATATTCTGTTTTTGGGATTTAAATTCGACATTATTGTTATGAAGTTAAATTGATGCAATGCTTTTATAGGTGTTATATTTTAGCCTGTTGGCAGTCAGTTGCCTAGCAACATGATGATGTCTCTGTTCTGTATCTGTTTTAGATAAGAAACCTTCAGGGGCCCAAGTGCTGATCTCCTGATCATGTAGCAGTGGTGCATTACAGTACGATCATTTCAACTAAGCAGTAACCCCCCCCACCAGCAATCTATGGTGAACTTTGTTTTACTTTATATGTTTTATCTCATTAATTTCTGTTTCATCAGACATGGTAGGCTAATAATCCTCAAGGTGCAGAGCTCAGTCCTACTGGCAAAGATGGCAGAAGACGGAAAAGTTATTACAAAGCAAAGATGAACTTGGAGAAGATTCCACAGTAGATTTAAGATTTTGGAGACAGAGTACCGACCACTTGGTCCATATCAAAGATGAAAACCTACAAGACAATCCAGAGAATGTGTGAAGAAAAAGCCCACTCTGAGGCAGTGGAAAACAGACAGCAAACAATGAAGCAGGAAGTGAGAAACCTGCTTGAGTTCCAAACTCAACTAAAGAACAATCTTGTCAATCAAGAATAAACATCAAACAGACAAATTAGACATCCTTCATGTTAAGTCAGCAAACAGAGTAGTAACGGTGCTGAAACTCGAGTCTACAGGAAGACTGAGATAGGTTGCAGTTAAAAAATGATTGTGTTCAAAACCAACACCAAAATAGAGAGGAACACATTCAAAATGAGATCTATCTAGAAAAACTCGTGTGTGCATACAATGTTCGCTGGGATGGAAAAGAGAATCCTTGAAATATACGGGCATAATTTTAATTAGAGAAAATACATTATGATCTGTTTTGATGGTAACAGCCCTCTCAGGTGTTAGTTCAAGGATTACTACTACTAAAGCTTTTTTAAGCTGTTCCTTATTCATAAATTACTATTACTATTCAAATATTACATGATTTGTGAAGCAGAGAAAGGGGAGGGTTACTCTATAAAACTTTACAGCAGGGTGAGAAGGGTGAGGTTTACCATCCTTGCAAAGATTTTTAGTGGGCACAATTCAGTTCAATTCAATTTTATTTATGTAGTGCCAAATCACAGCAAACAGTCGCCTCAAGCCTTAATAGTGATGGTAGTAATACTGTATACAATAGTTTTAATAGTGTATTTTTTTGGTGGTGTGATTTACATGGAAGACATTGAAATTATCAGATGCTCATGTACAGACTGTATTACGTGAGAAAAACTGGCAAAAATTCATACACAGACTAGAAAATTCATTCTTTTTTTTTGAGGTATGGATAACAGTAATAAAAGCACAGATGGGAAGAACCATTAAAAGGCTAAGATTTTACACCAGTAGATTAGATGGTGGATTCATATTCTGCATTACAAATTAGATCTTAACATCATTTGGCACTGAAATAGGAAGATGAGATTATGTGTTTTCAAACTTTAAGGAAACTTTTTTTTTTTCTTTGAAAAGCAATATTTTTTAATATAAATGTAAAAAAAAAAAAATGCAACATCTAAAAAGAAAAAAGAAGAAAGACTAAATCTGAAAGTAGGCCAATTTTAATCCAGGTATTCATAATAAATGAATCTAAATTAGAATCAGGCATCAAAATATTAATCTCATCTCCTGACTGTACAAAAGTCTCAATAATCCAAACCTCTTTAACAGTCTTGCTTGACAAAATAAATAAAGGAACAATGAAAAAGGACAAGAGATACCAAAATCCCAAAACATTAATTATGGAAAGAATTTTGAAGAAAATGTGTAGATCAATTGTTTCACGCTCCTCTCATAAAGACACACTTTAATAATAGCAACTCTCTGTGATGAAGGAACTGTAGCTGTCAAGCTGTGGACATATTTCTGAGAACACCAAGCTATGCAGAATTATTGTAAATAAATAAATCAGACATTACATGCGGACTTCTTTAAAAAACACACATCACACATTTCTGCTGCATCTCCCCAGGAGAAAAAGGCATTGACAAATACACTGCTGACAGCTGGGAAAGAGGCTCTGACCAAAAGATGGATGATGTATGTTAGACTACCATTAATGGGATAGTGTTACAATGAAGATTTACATTATGGAAAAAGTTACTATCTCCTTAAGTTAAAAAAATCTTCACATAAAACTGGGAAGTTAAGCATCTGAGCTGCTTTTGAAAACATAATGAAAGAATTCACTTGATGTTTCACTTGTTTCCTCGATATGTTTTTATCTGTGTAACAATGCTTTTGGATGTATGAGTTATATAAAGTCATTTTGCCTCAGCATGAAAAATGGATTGCGTGAGAAAATGTAATACAAAAAATATATCAAAAGAACAAAAGTAGGCTATTGAAAAACTACATCAACCCATCAGAGAATATGAGAGGATAAAAAACTATACGCTCAGTATTGCAGTAATTTCTGGTAAATGAAGCAGTGCTTATGTGTCTCCCTAAACTGTTCATGCTCCAGTAATAATTAATGCCCCGGGCTAAACATATGATGAAGTTGTATCTGTGATCTGATTATTGCATTGCCTTTCATAGTGAATGTAGGAAATTTCACTCCATTTAGGCTGTCGTCTTGTATGACCATTAAAGACCTTTTCACTTGGAATTCTCCATGGCAGCCTGTGGTGCAGCTGTATCTAGTTAATATGCACATATGAGCAATCACAATCACGCAGGCGCGTGTGTGAGTGTAGTGTATCTGAGGAAAAGATGTAAATAACTATGTCTCAGAAATTTTAAAAGAAGTATTTATGTTAGAGTTTCGTTAACACAGAGTTCAAATGGGATAGTATCTTGGGACAGAAATTATTGTGCAGCTTTCAGGTAATTTAATAGAGGGGAAAATGTCAAGATGATGACTTGGTGAAGGCTTTCTGTGCTTCACTGTTTTTTTTAGACTTGCCCCGAGGAAGGCTGACAAGATGAAACCAGACTGGACCCCGAACAACAAGGGCTTCTGTTAGGGGACCGCTCTCTGACTCATCTGCTGCAGCTTTAACAAGCCATCTGCAAAGGGCTATGTCTTTGTCCAAAGCAAAGCAGCATTCACGGTCTTTACCCTCCCCTCCCTCCACCCCGCTTCCTTCT
Source organism: Archocentrus centrarchus (assembly GCF_007364275.1). Taxonomy (NCBI): domain Eukaryota; kingdom Metazoa; phylum Chordata; class Actinopteri; order Cichliformes; family Cichlidae; genus Archocentrus; species Archocentrus centrarchus. The sequence goes on along the minus strand of NC_044355.1, from coordinate 6,127,604 downwards.
CTTAGTCATTCACACATGTTGAAATCACAGATGTGCATAAAATTTAAGATAATGTTGGAAACACCACTACCTGAGAAACATAATGTTGGTATTTATCTGTCCATATAGTTTTTGTGCTTGAACTAAGAATGAATGTCTAAGGCATACTAATGTCTACAGTTTTTGTAGAAATAATGCAAAAGGTAGCTGTGGAAATGCTTTTTTTGCTTCATTGTTGTCTGGTGTTACTTGGCTTCTTGCTGTGGTATGTCAGCACCCCCTAAGTCAGCCACAGTCACTGGTAATCTGTTAGTGTTTTACACTTCCATTTTGGCAGGAAGGAAAAAATTATCACAGTTTGCAATCAGTCGGTCCATGTGGATGGCTGATAATCCCTTAAACAATACACTCAATCCTTCTGAATACATAAAGATAAACAACAACTGGTTGCAATGACAAAGCATGAGGGTCAACTTGGGCTTCTTTCCTGGCTTTCCATTTTCTTCTTTCCTTTTTTTTTTTATAAATACAGTTAAAACACACTGAAATGGTGCTCCAAAAGCCTTCATGTTCAGGGGAATGGATTCTAGTGAACAGTGCCAAAAAAGCCTATCCCCCAGAACTCATTATCTTGTCCTCTTTGTCAGAAGGAGCATAAAGCCAAATTTGTAAGTATTGTTTAATCCTCTAACTAGAGGTTGAGCTTTACTAAGGGGTCAGTCATGCAAGAGGAAACACTTGCACTTCACATTCATGCAAATGTGATAGGCTCATTTTTAGTTATAGAACCTTGTAATGGTTCCCAATTCAACTGACAGAGAAAGGTTATTGAATAACTGCTGAACAGTGATTCATTTTAAATAAATTACTGTTTAATGACAAAGTGATGAGGGTCAGGATTGAATTAACGGCACCGCATAAGGAGCAAACTACACAGGAGATAAACTGATGTTTCCTTCAGAACAACTGAGGAAGTGAATTTATTTCAGGCTGTTTGGAAGAAGATTTATTTGTTCTCATTTCATCAACATTCACAAACTTGGATAATAATTTACTCATATCTATACATTTTCTTACACATAAATGCAACAATCAGCAGGCTGCACATAGGGTTGGATCACTATTCACGATTCACTATTCGGGTCACTATTAAATGTGAAATGTGGTAAGACCAGTTCCATTTCTATTCATTGGCAAGTATACTCACCGATGAACCCCCACTCCTTTGATGTGGATTACTCTAGACGTTAGAGTGATTTAATGCACTTGAAATGTCACTGTCAAGGTAGTGACTTACACAGACAATGACATTCTGCTTGGGTATAACTAATTGCTTTTAAACCAATACAAGAGGACACAGAATGCATTTTCTTCTTTATGTTTCTTCTCTTCTCTATCACCTCCGATGTGATAGGATTTCTCTTTACAATGAATGGAAATGTCTGGCTTGGAACATTCCCCCACACTTTACAACACATTTCCCCACATATCAATGTACGCCATGGCTTGGGCTGTCACAAGAGTAATGAATAGCAGCAATGAAATGTAGGGGAAGTAAGATAAATAAAATAAAATATTGCTTTGTCACTGAATTCGTTCAGACTACTTTAACTGGCACACACGTCTTCCTGCTGCACAATATCTGAGGGAGGAGAGCAGGTAGGCTGCATTATCAAGATATTAATCGTCTGGTTGGATGTTAACGCATGCTGGAAGCCCTCAATCTCCATTCAACACTGCTGGCCTGTTAGGATGTCATGGACACTTTACTGCTTAAAATCCTCACTCTATTTGTTGTATTATTACTGTTCACATAATGTAATATACACTATATTTACAAAGGTATTCACTCACCCATCCAAATCATTGAATTCAGGTGTTCAGACTGGCATGCAGCCTGCTTCTACAAACATTCGTGAAAGAATGGGTTGCTCTCAGGAGCTCAGTGAATCCCAGCATGGTGCTGTGACAGGATGCCACCTGTGCAACAAGTTCAGTCATGAAATTTCCTCACTATTAAATATTCCACAGTCAACTATTAGTTGTATTGTAACAAAGTGTAATTGGGAACAACAGTAACTCAGCCACAAAGTTGTAGGCTACTAGCAGGGCCAACATCATGGGGTGTCACTCAAGTTCATTTGCATATGAAGGCAGACAAGCAAATACTTCTGGCAATATTGTACACACACACACACACACACACACACACACACACACACACACACACACACACACACAACACATACACAATTATTGAGTTCCAGCAAGGACACATTGTCATACTATCAACGTTATCTATCCTTATTATATCTAAGTCCTATGACACAGGCTTCACTAGCTATAGTGTCTCATGGAGTGCTTACATGTCCAAGGAAGAAAGCATCTCATTGCTGTTCTTAACAAGCTTCATATGCAAAAAGAGGTATCTGCAATTGCTGTAGTTTGTTCTAATAATAATGCTTTTCTTTCATATATTATCATTCTCTTTACACCATCTGTGTTGTGAAGTACTAATTTGGTTAGCAGTGAGGAAAATGAAAAGCCACTGGGGCTGGGGTTGGTCCACAAGACCTCTGGAGGCTTATCTCATAACCAGATTACAGATGCTGTACATTTGCATAGTAAATTTCCTTGGATCTGGAACACAGAAGAAAGTTAAAAGGGCTATTCTGAGTTCAAGTCGGTTCAGTTTTTCAGTTAACACAGCATGATTTCCTTTGGGGTTCAGTAACTAAAGTGCTGCCCTGGGGTGTGTTTTTCTTTAATAAAAAAGTTAGACTTGATCTACAGCATGACTCACTCTCAATTTTAGTGTCAGAAAGAAAAACAAAAAAACAAAAAAAAACAACAAAAGTATAATTTGGATTGTCATATACTAGGTACTAGTCCAAAGCACACAAACACACACACACACACACACACATATACATATATATATATATATATATATATATATATATATATATATACACACCACACACACACCACACACACACACACACACACACACACACACACACACGTGTGTGTACTGTTGTAGATTAATCATTAATGCCTTGGCTTTGAACCAGTAGTAGTTAACTCATCATGTTTTAATACATTACTTGACTAACTGCCTGTCAGATGTTATGATCAAAAAAATAGTGTGGAACTGCATTCACATTTGAAACAAGTCAGAGGTCTTCTGGGCAGTAGCTAGAGATAATTTACAGATCATAGCACATAAGGTTTTTTTTTGTTTTTTTTTTAATGGTACGGCTTTGATAGCCTTAAGATGCCTAGCATACATCAGCCATCTGTTAGGCAGCCAAATAACAAAACCCACTGATCTGAGCAAGATTTCTCATGACAGAAACACACAAGGATGTGTCATAAACACTTTCTTGGCATTTAAACTTACTCAAGCGTGATAATTATGTAAAATCACACAATTTTTCACAATCAAGTATGTGGGTTAAAACAAATACTTATTAAAGGAACGCATATTTGTGCTAGGACAAAAATAAAAATTTATTTATGTGTTGTTAAAAAAAAAAAAAAACTTACTCTACTGTCAAAGTCAAAATAAGTTAAACCTGCTGCCTCGTGATCACATTTTAATCACTGGGTCACCTTAGAACATCAATGCCAACAAGTCTGCATGATGTTTGACCCAAGCACGGTTGGAGCAACCTAAGCACCCCAGCAGGAAAATAAGAAAATCTTGGCAGGCTCTAAGCATAAAAGAAAGCGGGAAAAGAGTTATGCATTCTGCACACAATAGCTTAGGCACTGCCCCAGGCCTGTAGCTGCTCTCCAGAGGTGCAAAGAACTTTTAAGAAAATTAAAACAAGACTCAAGAAGGCAACTTTAAGGATAAGATTGCTACAGAGAATTGGTTGCCTGGTACCACAGCTATTCACCACCTTAGTAGTGACTAAACTATGTATGTAAGTCCTTGACGGCAATATAGATGCAGTCAGAAATAGTTCACAAAGTGAATGTATTAAATAGGTGCTCCGTTTGACAGCTGTAACTGTACAGAGATTGACAACACTATGACATTACAGTAGCAGCACTAACACACACACACACGTGCACACAAACCAGAATGATTTTTGATGATGGAGCAGTGTGCAAAACAAAATCATAACCAAAAAAAGCAGGAGGCACCTGTGGTTCAGTTGTGGCCAATTAAATGAGGTAGATGGAGAAGGTAGAATAATCTTTTTTTTTTAAAAAACTTTTTAACTCTGCTACGCTCTCTTGAATCTATCTGTTAAAAATACTGGCATCATCAGTTTCTTGTAGCTTAGTACATCTTTTTACTTGAGTTATTCATTCCTGATGAGTCAAACAGGACTAAAATAATAATTCTTGAGATTGTGTGATGAACTGTTTTTATATGCTGGAAGTGAAAACTCAGTTTTTTTTCTTGTAGAAATACTTATGCGCTTATATGAAATTGTCAAATTTCTCTTGATTCCAGTCCATCAGGTTGAGTATTGGTGAGTTCACTGAAAGCAAATCACTGTGTGGACTGTGATAGAAGATTTGATACTCTCAAATCACCTTGACCTGGACTGTCAAGCACTGTTTTTCTGGTCTGAACAGTTGAAAGATTAGACTGTAACTTACAGAGCTGTGACATATAGGCATGAGCATGGATGTCCTAATTATCTTGGTAATGCTTGAGTGAATAGATCCTTTCATCCCCAAAGAAAAACAAAAAAAAACAGACAGAATGTATGGGCCTAAAAAACTTTGTTGCTGATGGTAATTTGATAGGTAGTCACTGCTTCCTGGGGTTATATTCTACGTTTGAAGTAAAACATCAAAGTAAAATGATGATTTTGTCAATCTGCCACACTAACTTTGAAATTCTTTTTTTTTCCTGATACCACGTCAAAAACAACTCTATTTTCTTAATCACAATATTTTTTCTATTTCATTTGAAAGGAATAATAAAACTGACATGCTGCCAAATAAGAAGATTTGGATCATTAAAAAGGAAAGGCACATGCACACAGGTGGAGCTTATAGAGAGAGAGCTGAAAATACACAATGATACAAGCGCTCTAGACAAACTCATCATTTCATTTCACTCTTCTACACTCTGAGATAGATCCAAGTGGAAGTGGAGTTCATGTTGCTTGCCAGGAGGGTTATGTTCAGTACGTAATAATTCCTCTACACTATGCGGTAATAATTAGTAATCTTCATTGTGCAGCTGTAGGATGTAAGCTGTACCATCAAAAAAACCTTCCTGCTGTCTGACATTCTCATTATAATACTTCCACATATTTATAAAAAAAAAAACAGACAATACCAATTATCCTGTTGCATTAAAAAAAAAAGAATGAATATAAATAAGCTCTATGGTCACTTTGAATACAATGCATTCTTATTTTACTGCAGTCGACCATTTTTTTCCCTAAAATATGAAGTAATAAAGCAATTTAGAAGTCAAGTTACAATAAATATGCTCAGTCTTGCAAACTTAATTATGAAGCCTAATTGCATATACCAAATGTAATAAAGTTGCCACAATGTTAACCTTCCGTCACATGGACCTGAAACAGCATATCATTTCCAAAAATACTGAGAACATATTGCACAATCATGTCCTTACTCCATGATTAACTCGCATATCCTTTTTTACCAAAGAACATGTTAGCAGAGAAATCCTCAAAGCAGTGTCTGGGGCAGTTTGCTTAACCTTTGACACTACTCTTGCCATTTCCAGGCCTTGGCGTTCTAATTATAATGGGACTGGTAGTGGTGCTCAGTGGTTTGAAGATGAGATAATAAGCCTGGAACATCATTACAAATTCCATGCCATTCCACTTTAACTTGTATTAGCTCTAACATTCAAACAGCAGTCAATTACCGAGCTGTTTGTGACCTTATTCAAGCTGAAGAATGAATTTACTCCTTTTTTTTCACATCCTAGAATGCTAGTTTTCATTTACTGCTTAGTTTCTAAATGCCACATCTGTGTCTGTTTATTCCCAAAGAAAGTCCTTTTATTTAATTTTTCTCTTCATTACAGTATTGGAAGTATAGTTATTATAGATATTACTCTTCACTGCCACAAATGTCCATCAACCGTCCTTTAGTCTGTTTATGTATTATAAACCCCCCCCACTTCTAGGGTAGGTGATTTTAGTCAACTCCTTTTGGGAAAGGAGTCACTCATAAACATTATATCTGTAATTTCAGCAGGTGCTATTTAGTGGAGCTAAACATAGTTCTCAATGAGTGGGTTATGTGATTTTTATGGTAGAGTAAACCATAATCACCTGTACCAACAAACTGATAATGGCCTCACCCTGGCAGTGTTCCTAGGCTATCTCCTTGGGGTAATGACCCCGCAGAGCCCCTGAACCTGCTGTGTATGCTAATGCTACACTGCTCAGAGTTTTACAGGCTTTCCAGCCCACACAAGAGGTCAGGTTCACCTTCAGTCAGGCGTTAAAATGAAGTCTTCTCCCTTACCGAGCCCATCATTTAAGACCATTCGACTCCCAATTGAACACATAAAATGTAGTCTTATGAGCTACCTGCATCATACATCCCTCTGTAAATGGAAGACCAAGTCCATATACAAAAGGAGGGAAATATGTAAAATGGAGCAGTGGAAGAGGGTTTTTCCTGTTTTAGAAATGCAACATTATAATATACCAGTAGTCTCTCGTTTATCAAGGCAGAGCACAGTGTTTGTAGACAGTGAGTGAGATCAAAGTGTGTAAAGGCTCTTCATACAACAATATACTCATCAAATCTTTTTCCATAGCTTTCCCAGATTATTCATAGAAATGACTATTTATATATCATCAGACAGATGAGCATTCAGGGTCCGAGTGCAGTGCTTTATTCAGGTGTGGAACTTCAGTCCCTTGCTCAAGGGCAGTAGTAGTGGATAGTCCATGTGATGCGTTTCAGTTACAACCTCACTCACAGGCACTGACAGGAATCAGCCAAACTACTAATATGTGAGAGCTGAACCTGTATCATCATTTCTGGAGAGAGAAACTGTAATTAGCATTAGGTTTTATAACTCCTGACATGTTGGTGTTTGTTGTATAGTAAACTGAATGTACTGACTACAGCCAAAAAACCAAACATAAACATGATGATTATGCCACCCTCGTTTGAGTTTTCAGCGTAATTTATTTTTTGAGCCAAAAATGTTAATGACCAGGAAGAGAGTTTGAATATGTCAGGGTAAAGAAGCTACTGCTGTCACAGGCTGGAATAATTGTCACTTCTCCCAAATGGCAATTTTCTTTAAACCTTAGAGCAACATAGCTTACAACATGGTCAAAAGAGCTACCCTAGGGTAGGATAGGATACAATTAGGTGGTTGCAATATAAACACTGTTGAGTTATTTGCAGAAATGCTCCAATTTAAAAGCCCACTAACATACATTCGTCTCCAGGATATTCAGTATTCATTACAGTGCAGTACAACAACAGTTTCAGTGAAGCAGAAGTCCTTCTCTCACCTTCAGTGTGGGTGTATGTTCTTAATTAGAGGTCAAATATGTGAAACTGAAAGTTGACGATACTCCTGGCCACAAAACTGCCGCCCTTTCAATCACCTCATTCAAAGTGTTGATAAGCTGGTTAACTGTAATATTGATACACTGTGTCTAATTTTGAGTGTACATTTGTTTGTTTCATTGTGGCTGCTTTGCTAGGAATTTACTCAACATTTTCAGTCAGGTATACTGAATTCAGCAGCACTGGGCTTATTCAAGAGTTACAGTGTGACTCTTGCTGGGGAAACCCTAACGTGAAGGTGGAAACAACATTATGTGCACTGTATTTAAAGCTGTAATTTTTATTTTTTTTTAGCTACGTGTTGCTGTCAAATTAAATCACTTCAATCTGTATTTTTGCTTAAATTTTGAAGCTAAATATAAACTCTGCTCCGATGCTTGGCTGGAAGTGTTCCATCAACTAATGGATTGAAGGATTGATTTCAAATTGGGACTTTTCAGATAGCCCTACCTGACAGTGAAAAAAAAAAGAACAATAAAAGCAAAAGAAAATAATAAATTTGTATATTTCCATAAAATAGATGGTTGTAGCAACAATATTTTCATAGCAAAATACATAAAAAATAATTAAACTGAACAATTTAATTTAACAGCACATGTCAAGAATTGCAGGATAAAATGAATTCACCAATTCATATTTAGCTAACTTCAGATGACTAAACAGCCATAGGTTCCAGAACAAGCTTTTAAAGTTATTGGTAAGAATAGCTAGCTTAACAGAATATTTTTTTTTTCTCTGAAACATCACATGCACTCTTTTTTTGTGTGTATAAAGCCTGTTTGGACATTTTGGCTGCTGAGTTGCTGGATGACTGTGAGAACCAGTATGAATATCAGTGAGAGGAGAGCAGAGGGGGAGTTGGAAAATAGTTTTAACAAGCTCCATGTGGTCCTAGTGCACTCTTAAACAGATATAAGTCATTTTTTCTTTTGGCAATTTCATTCTTCCCAGTTCTGCATTGTAGTAACACTTACTTACACAAGGCAGTCGGAGTGCATGACGAATACAATAAGAGCACACTTTGCTGCTCCTGGTGCTAACTGATTACATCATTCTATTCTCATATCTGACCTCTTGGCACTAAGACAAATTAGAATGACGTCCAAAATATTTCTAAAGTCAAATCACAAAAATTAGAATGTATCCCCTACTGGCAACTTAAATCTGCTCCAGTTTAATTAAATGTAGTTTATTTCTTGGGTGCAACACGTGCATGAATCCCCCTTTTTTTCTGGGTATAACGTCAGCATTTGGATTATATACAGTGAAGGGTTCAGGGGACATGTCCTCTTTCCCACCTGTAAATTACACCCCTGACCAGGGTGCATTATAATATTTTTCAGAAATAGAATACATTTCACTTTCTGTTATCGTCAAAAGCCATTACTCATCTGTGCTCCTAACCCCAAGTATGTAGCCAGTACAACTGGGTAACTGAAGTTGTATTACCCTCTCTCTTAACCCTATCTGTATATAGCCAGATCCCTTACTACTATAGATCTGTATCCTCACTCCCTTTCAACTGTGTTGTGAGAAAATGTTCCATGAAATATTTATTTCCCTGCATTTTCCCCTCTTCAAATCTGGGCTATTCTTCCAGTCACACTTGCTGATCCAAGCCATATTTTGAGGCGTGGATTAGCCCTCATTGCCTCAGCTTAGTGCATATTATTCAGCAAGTTAGAGCTGCATCGCTGCACAGCAAAGTTGAAGTCTAAGGCAACATAACGCGTTCCTCTTGCCGTTGTAGACAGCGATGTCATGATGTTATTACCCCATCCACCTTCTAAGGCCGGACTATCTTCCACTGCAAATAAGAGAGAAGAATTTGAATGCACACATATGATTAAGGTAGGTAGGCTTTTTCAGAGGCATATTGGTTTCTTTATATTTAGAATTCACTATATGCTTCCAAAAAAAATACCACCTGACATCAGCTTAGATTGGATCATTAGGTAGAGGCTATTGTTTTTTTAGCTTGAACATATCATCAAATTACCTTCCTACATTAGGTGGGGTATATGTTTTTGCGTCATGTGAACATATGCATAATAGTATAGTTGAGTTATAGATGAGGGGTAGAAAAGGACACAAAAAGATAACATACACGATCACTTTTACATCTCCTCAACTATATTTCTGCTGGGTATGCACTCAATATATTCTATTTTATATTGTACTTCTTTCTTTCTGTCAGCACAGAGTCTTTAGGAATCCATATATAGATATATATATATATAGATATATATATATATATATATATATATATATATATAGCCATCTTAATTAGCAAGCATCCAATTCCTTCATGCGTATGGGTTTGCACTTATGGAGGCTGGACAGATGCAATACAAATTGTCTGGCAACCAAAGTTAATGTCGGCATGGTGGCCCAGTGGAGAATTACGTAAATATCCAAATACATAAATACTGATGATGAAAAGACACACATGTAAATGACACCTGCAATACAGGCGTATGTCTGAGATAACAACTAATAAATATGGCTCAAGGTGTCATTAACGTCATGAAACAGTTGGGGCATCTGGAAATCTTTAGATTTTCACTGGACAACTTCACCACACAAGTTATTTTAGAATAAATTATAAGATATAAAACAAAATGGTCCTACCAAGGGTTATGGTTTAGTTAATTGGCTGAATTTTTACCCACACGATCAAAAATGCACAAAGACAAGTCCCTGATTACTGCCAGACCTGCTGACTC